>NC_048313.1:1544949-1587626 GCF_013100865.1 Trachemys scripta elegans | reverse complement strand
GCCCCTATCCCCACGTGCCCCTGCCCGCCCGCCCCATCCACACCTGCTCCTGGGCCGCTACCTTGTCTCGTCCCTCCCCCGGCCCCTCTCCCTGCCCCGCCCCTCCCCACCCCACGTCACTCCATCGCTGTGCGTGACGTCACGCTGCCGCGCACCGCAGCCCCCGGCCGCTCTCTCACCTGCGCGAGGGCCCGCGCGGGCGGCCGGCTCCATGCTGGGGGGCAGGGGGTCCTCCCCGCCTGGGCCCCAATTGCCACGCGTTGCTCGGCTCCCAGCTCCCGATTGGAGCGACCGGCTGCCAGTCAGGCTCAGCCGGGGCGGGGCTTAGCCCGGCCTCTGCGCCGGCTCTTAAAGGGCCAGACGCACTCTCCGCAGCGGAGTGGGTCCACTCCCCCCTTGCACCCGACAAACCCCCAGTCCCTCCTCCTGCATTGCCCCTCCCCCACAGCACCCCAGAAACGCCCCCACCACATTGCCCCTCCCCCACAGCACCCCAGAAACGCCCCCACCACATTGCCCCTCCCCCACAGCATCCCCAAAAGCTCCAACAGCCCCAAGACCACACACACCCTCCCCAGCTCTCCCCTCTACACCTTTGCCAGGTCCAGTACCCTGCACCCACCCCCGGCTCTCCTATACACCCCGACTTCCCCCATGCACCCAACTCTCCTACCCCCCGCCCCCCAACCTTATGCTCCATGAAGTCGCTGCCCAGCCCTGAGTAGGCAGCACGGGCCATGTCTCTTCCCAGGGCCTCTGGGCGCTGTGGGGTGTGCTGTTGCTTGGTGGACCCCGTATTCCCACGGAGCCAGCCCGCAGGGCATGCAGGAGAGGCCAGGAAAGAGGTTTTAGCCTCTATGACCAGTTCAGTCCTTTATCAGAGGGGTAGCCGTGTTAGTCTGAATCTGTAAAAAGCAACAGAGGGTCCTGTGGCACCTTTAAGATTAACAGAAGTATTGGGAGCATAAGCTTTCGTGGGTGAATGCCCACTTCTTCAGATGCAAATAATGGAAATTTCCAGAGGCAGGTATAAATCAGTATGGAGATAACGAGGTTAGTTCAATCAGGGAGGGTGAGGTGCTCTGCTAGCAGTTGAGGTGTGAACACGAAAGGAGGAGAAACTGCTTCTGTAGTTGGATAGCCATTCACAGTCTTTGTTTAATCCTGATCTGATGGTGTCAAATTTGCAAATGAACTGGAGCTCAGCAGTTTCTCTTTGGAGTCTGGTCCTGAAGTTTTTTTGCTGTGAGATGGCTACCTTTACATCTGCTATTGTGTGTCCAGGGAGGTTGAAGTGTTCTCCTACAGGTTTTTGTATATTGCCATTCCTGATCTCTGACTTGTGTCCATTTATCCTCTTGCATAGTGACTGTCCAGTTTGGCCAATGTACATAGCAGAGGGGCATTGCTGGCACATGATGGCATATATAACATTGGTGGACGTGCAGGTGAATGAGCCGGTGATGTTGTAGCTGATCTGGGTAGGTCCTGTGTTGGTGTTGTTGGTGTAGATATGTGGGCAGAGTTGGCATCGAGGTTTGTTGCGTGGGTTGGTTCCTGAGTTAGAGTTGTTATGGTGCGGTGCGTGGTTGCTGGTGAGAATATGCTTAAGGTTGGCGGGTTGTCTGTGAGCGAGGACTGGCCTGCCTCCCAAGGTCTGTGAAAGTGAGGGATCATTGTCCAGGAAAGCGGTTTTGGCCTCTATGACCAGTTCAGTCCTTTATCAGAGGGGTAGCCGTGTTAGTCTGAATCTGTGCGTGGTTGCTGGTGAGAATATGCTTAAGGTTGGCGGATTATCTGTGGGCGAGGACTGGCCTGCCTCCAAAGGTCTGTGAAAGTGAGGGATCATTGTCCAGGATGGGTTGTAGACCACTGGTGATGCGTTGGAGAGGTTTAAGCTGAGGACTGTAGGTGATGGCCAGTGGAGTTCTGTTGGTTTCTTTTTTGGGCCTGTCTTGTAGCAGGAGGCTTCTGGGTACACGTCTGGCTCTGTTGATTTGTTTCTTTATTTCCTTGTGCGGATATCGTAGTTTTGAGAATGCTTGGTGAAGATCTTGTAGGTGTTGGTCTCTGTCTGAGGGGTTGGAGCAGATGCGGTTGTACCTCAGCGCTTGTGATTCATGCACACAGAGGAAGCAGGTCCTTCAGGGCTCCAACTCCTGTTACCGAAATGCTGTGATTTAAATAAACACACCGCCCTTAGATTTGTTTGCTAATGTTCTTTATTCAGCTTCATCCTTGCAGCAGCAGCAGGTCCTGCCAGACCCTTATTTCTGACCATTACGAAGAAGGACGTTAGTATCTCAGGGCAGCAGAATTCTCAACAGACATTGCCTTGAGCCAAGAGCTACAAAGTCCAGCAGGGAGCAGCCGGCAGATTCTATCGGGAATCATTCCAAGAGAGAGAATTACACTGATATGTGGGAGCAAAGCTATCCCCCAGGGAATACTGGGCCAAGTTCACCTCTGGGGATTCACAGCAGTTACACCAGAGAGGATTTGATGCAGTAACTCTTGTCCTTTCAAACAGGGGGAGGGAGAATGGAAACAGACAGGGAGGTTGGAAGCGGGAGACCAAACCTGGATCCTTTAATTAAAGGGTCTAGAGGCGATAAAGCCACTATCAAACTGGGATAGGTTTAGGCTTGGCGGATGCGATGGGCTGTATCTCCATTTCAAATGCGGCCTCTGGCGCCTAGGGAACAGGCCCATGGTAGGAAGGGCAGATATTCTCTACAGGAAGGGACTGTCTCTAGAACGACGTCTCAGTGCTGGCCGCGAGTGTCGCTGGAGCGCGGCGAGCTCTCTGCCACGTTGGGATCCCCAATAACTACAGGTGGCCTTTGGAGAGGGGAGGAGGATGTGCTTTTGGGTTCTGCACGCTGCCACACACCCAAACCTGTCAGTGTCCCCAGCTGTGTAGGAGCCCGCAGCTACAACAGGGATGCTGTCATGTGCAAGGCATGCATTGCACGCTCCAGGACTGGTCATGCCCACAGGACAATTCTGTCCGGCCCCTGAATGCACAAACAAAATGGCGTCCTCCTGTGATCCTAGCCGCATCCTAATGCAAGAGGCTCACTGCTATTGGCTAGTGAGTTTCAACTGGCCTGACCCATTCAGTGTACCCCAACTTAATGTCATAACCTGTATCTAAAAGGTATCATGTAAGAAAGTCAATAGAAAGCTTAGAAGGATAAGGCCTTTCCCTGTAGCCATATTGTAAGGCCTTAAGCCTAAGGCCTTTGTCTGCAGCCAGATTTCAAGAGCAGCAGCGATTAGCTACGAAGCAGAAAGTCACAACCTCACATTCCATCTAAATGACATTAAAACAATGTCATATCAGGCTGCAGTTTATGTCTCTAGGCAAATACACCCAGCACCCAAACTCCCTCCCAGAGCCCGCACCCCTCCCTCCCCCAAACTCCCTCCCAGAGCCCGCACCCCTCCCTCCCCCAAACTCCCTCCCAGAGCCTTAGGCAGGTGTGGGGGAGGCAGGACTTGGACCCATTCTGGGCACCCCCCAAAATTATACAAACCTGCCAGCCCTGGCGTTATGATATTTACGGTCTTCTCTATCCCTTTCCTACTGGTTCCTTCCCCTGGTTCTGTTAGCTATGGGGGCAGCTGTTGAGCAGGTCCCCTTCCTGGCTCCCATCTCCCTGGTTCCCTGACCACGACAGTCAGAGCAGGCGGCGGCAAGGGGAGAGACCAGTACTACCCTGCCCCCCACCACACAGCTTGGGGCCCGATTGTGTTGACCAGAAGCTGCAGCGGATGTCTCGATGCAAATACACCCATCACATCATGTAGACAGACCATCCGACAGAGAGGCCATTTTGGCAGGGCTGGGGGAAATCTCTGGTGCACCCTGGGCCAACTCCTACTTGTGAGCTGTTCTCCTTTGGATACAGGCTCTGCCCTTGCAGCTTCCCAACCAGGACAGACAGACGGACTCCCCTAATAGGGGAGGAAGGGGCCCACTCTGCACTGGTAAAGGAGAGTGAAGAGGTGGAGCTGGAAAGAAATGGGTGGAGTCACCCAAGGGAGAGGATCTTGCTGGGGGAGCTCAGAGCACAGAGGCTGCAGTTGGGTGAGCAGGGGGCCATGTGTGTCCGTGAAGGGGCAGGGATGTTCCTGGCACAGTTCGGGTTGGGCTGGTGAGGCAGCCACTGTGACAGCGGCCCTCCGGCGGGGATGGGACACGTGGCCTGGGGCCAGATCTGCCCTGCGCGGTGCCCTGCCTCCCATGCTCAGACGCTCCAGCATCTCTGCTTCCAGTTGCAAGAAAAGAGGCTCCTCGCTCTCGGAGCTGCAGAGAGACCTTATTACATGGGGCCCGAGTGCGAGTGACATGATGAGTCTGCAAAGCCTGACGCCTGGCTTCGCCCCACTGCTGTATCTGGGGTCCAAGCTCCCCCCAGCCAGGTCCCATCATGAGCCTGCTATAGCTCCGCCCCCTCTGGTGACTCCTCCCCTTTCCTCCCAACTCCACCTCCTAACACTGCTATATAAGGCCCCTCCCCTGCTGTGGCAGGATCAAGCCCTCCCTGCTGGGCTGACTCCAAAGGAGGGTCAGGTTGGCAGGAGCTGGCTGGAAGGAGTTTTTGTTAGAGTAATCCCAGGTAAATCCTGATTATAGCGCCCCCAGCAGGGGCCTCCACAGCTGCCACAGGCCTGACTCCGCTCCCAGGCTGAGCCCTTGGCCGGGGGGGCAGTTGTGACACTGGCGTTAATGGGACGTGTGCGAACAACCCTTGTTACAAACCCGACTGGGTGAGACTGGCCCTTGTCCGGGAGAGGCCTGTCCCTGCAGAGCTGTGGCTGCAGCAGCTCTGGTGTTAAGGTAGCAAATCCAGGCCTCCTCATGACGCGGAACTCAAAGCTGGGGTCTGGGGCCGAGATCAGTCGGACAGGGCCAGTCTGACCCAGAGGTCGCCAATGGTAACCTCTGGCTGCTAAAAATGCTGGTGCCTGGCTTCACAGCTCTCTTGGGGCGACCTGCCTCTGGGGCAGGCGGCTAGTCCCAACCCAGCCCTCCTCATGACTGCTGGGGGTGTCACGCTGCCACCCTCAGTGGTTCTGTGAGTCTCGCGACAGCTGATTTTCATAGTATTTTTCATAGATTCGAACACCGGAAGGGAGCATATGGCCATCTAGGGTGACCAGACAGCAAGTGTGAAAAATCGGGATGGGGGGGGGGGGGTAATAGGATCCTATATAAGAAAAAGACCCCAAAATCGGGATTGTCCCTATAAAATCGGGACATCTGGACACCCTATGGCCATCTAATCTGACCTACTGCAAGGCAGTCTGTATTCCTTTATTCCTGTACCAAGTCCTTAACTTCGGGTTGAAGTGGAGCCCAACACTGACTTTAACATTGCAAGTGATGGAGAATCAATTACGCCCCTTGGGAAGTTGTTCTGGTGGTTAATTACCTTGGCTTTAAAAAAGGGCTTTATTCCTAATCAGAATTCGTTTTGCTTTTGCTTCCAGCCATTGGATCTCCTTATATCTTTGTCTTGCAGATGAAACCGTCTTCGACTGTCAGAATTTCTCTCCCCACGTACTTAAGTCGCCTCTTAACCTTCTCATGAAAACATGCTATTAACGGTGGCGTTTCAACCATATTTGTTCTATAATTATCATGCAGTGCTGTTCAAGGTTCTGGTGATGCTGTGGACCTAAAAAAAAAAACCAACCTAGAAGGCAGGATTTTATTTATAATATTTAATTCCCACACAGATGGTGCAACATGTGTCTCCTGCCAATAAACGTCTAAAATCAGAACTGCACTTTGAAGTTTTGTACCTAGATACTGACGAAGCAAACAGCTTTGTAATTATGTGGGATTGGGATTCTCTGCTCTTGTTTAGTAAAACCAAGTGAGTTTTTAGCCCAGGTGGCTGCGATCCCTGGACTGAGCCACTTGGGGGTAGGAGAGCAGGGAGTGGTGAGATGGTGAGACAGGGGCGAGAGGTGGGGAATATTTGGTAGAAATATCAATAAGAATGCAGAAGAGGCAGACCCCAGGTTCAATCAATGTTTCTGTTCTGTATTGCGGGGAAAACAGATGATACCGTCTCATCATTCCACTCGTATCTCTGGAGGGTGTTAAAGCAGCAGCTACTAGAATTAGGCATTTTTAAATCAAAAAGTCCAGATAACTTTCATCCAAGAGTTTTAAAAGAGCTGGCTGAGGATCTCCCTGGACCAGTAATGGGGATTTGCAGTGAGTCCTGGAGCACGGGGGAAGTTCCAGCAGATTGGAAGAAAGTGAATCTTGTGCCAATATTTAGAAAGGGCAAATGGGGTGACCTGGGTAATTATAGGCCTGTCAGCCTGACATTGATCCCGAGCAAGATAGTGGAGCAGCTGATGCAGGACTTGGTTAATGAAGAACTAAAGGAGGGTGAGATAATCAATGCCAATCAGTAGGGGATATGGAAAATAGAGCCTGTCAAACTAACTTGATATCATTTAGGCCTGTTATGGGTGGGGGTCAGCTCCCCTCACTACCCCTCCCCCACCCCGGCTGGGCCTGCTATAGGTGTTGGTCATCTCCCCTCACTCCCCTGCACTGGGCATGGTAGAGGAAGCATCTCCCCCATCTTTCCCCCCTCTGCCACACCCTTCTTGCTCTTCTCCTTCTCAGGGGCAGGGCATCTGCTGGGCTGGAGCCACCTGCATTCCCCCGCCCCCGACTGCTCCGACCCAGTGACTGGCGTGTGGCTATGGACCCATGTCTGGGGGATAACATGAATTAAAAGCACCCCTGGGGGGAGCAGCAGGTGTGTAGAGTTGCAGGGCCCTGGGGCCACCCCACTCTGCAGCATCCCCTCCTCAGGGCCCCCAAGCCCTTTCACTGAGGGCTCTGAGGAAAGGGGGTGACCATGCTCCCCTCTTCTCTCTGCCGTGTCTGTCCAGGCTGTGTAGGGCAGGTGCCTGGTGGGGCAGTGCCTGGTGAATTTAGTGGGGGGTCAGGGGGGAGGTCCTGGTGCTTTAAGAGCTGCCCAGGCAGCGTGAGGCTGGGGGCTCCATTGGGGGCAGTTGGAACCTGCCTGCGATGGGCAGTTACGTCCCCTCCTGCGCTAGAGGGAGGTGGTGCGGGGGGCCCAGCAGAGACAGGGAACTGCAGGGGCTGGGTAAGGGGGCGAGGGCTGGGGTCAGGACTAGCACCCCTCACCGAGGGGCCCAGACGGGGAGCAGGGGCACCCGCTTTGGGAATATCCCTGCCACCGGCTGGGTCGCTGCGCCTTCCGCCAGGGCCGCACATGGGCCCACGCCGCCCGCCTGCCCCAGGATGGGGGTGGAGCGTCGCAGAGCGAATTCAGTCCAGGCACCCAACGCCCTCGTGCCAGCGAGCAGGGACGGCGCAAGTGTGGGTGCAAAGGGACCAGGCGGCGGGTGCCCGGCCAATTCCCCCCAACCTCCAGAATCAATCACTCGAGTGGCCCCGAGGGGCAATGTGGGCACAGACGCCAGTGCCCCATGGGCAAACCCAGAGCGCCTGACTCTGCTTGGGCACCGCCCCTCACCAACACCCGAGTGAGGGTGCGGGGTCTGCGCCCGAAGGGGTCTGGGCGGCTACTGGGTGACAGTGTTGTGGAGCCGGGGATTGACCTGAGCAAGGCACAGGCCCAGGCCGGTTGCTATGTGAGTTGACGTCTGGTCCTGAATCCAAGGAGCTGCCCGTTACTGTGCGGGATCCCCAGGGAGAGGCGGGGGCTGAGCCCATGGGTGGGCGCAGGGAGCAAGTTGATGGGACCGAGGAAGGAAGGGGGGTATTGAGGGCACCTGCTGCCGTGTTCACCTGCCTTCAGGGGGTGTCGAAGGAGCTTGGGGCCAGGTAGGGTGACTGGACTCTCCTGCAGGACTGGCCCCGATTCGGCAGATCCCCCCGAGGCTGATCTTGTTCCTGGAAACTCTGGAGCCTGGTTCCGTGGCTGGGATCCTGGATTCCCGATGGCTGGGCCCGAGGCCGACCCCAGAGCGACGCCTGTGTCCCTGGGACGCTGCATGCGGCAGGGTAGGTCGGCTGCTGTCCAGGGCAATGGGAATGGGGATGGGTCCCTGCTCTGGAGCGTTGCAGCCGTACCCGGTGGGCTCCTTCGTGGCAGGGGAGAGGCTGGAGCCGCGGCCAGTGCCCCGGGAGCGGCTGGGAGGGGAACAGCATTTCCAGGGGTTGTTTCCCCCCTGGACCCAGTGCCGGAGCCAGGCTGGTGGCCCTGGAGTCTGGAGGGCTCTGCTACAGACAGAAGAGGACCAGCATGAGCCACGTGACCCTCTCCTGGCCTGGCCTCCCAAACTCGTCACACACACACACATGGCCCTTTGGACGGGAACGACCACCCCTGGCTCCTCTGGGGCGGTGATGGCACCATCCATCCCTCTCCCTGAGACAACGCCCCCACCCCATTAAACTCCTCTTGATGGCGCTGTCTCCCTGCTGCCCCCCCAGGTCTAACAGGAGCCTGGGCTTTGTCGTCCCCCGCATCCCTGCAGGTTTCCAGGAGCTGTACCAGGCCCAGCAGCTCTGCGACGTTGCCTTGGTGGCTGCAGGACGGCGCTTCCCCTCTCACAGGTGGGTTTCTGCTCCGCGCTCCCCCTTGCTAGAAGAAGCTGGGCAGGAGAGCCAGACACCCCGGGGCAGCTCTGGGGCAGCAGGGGCTCTTTGCCTGGGAAGGTGACACTGCCCCTGCCCTGGTGCAGAGAGCCCAGAGCAGCACGGGGGCGGGGCCCAAGGGTTCTGCAGGGATTGTTTTACCCAGAGCTGAAATGCAGCCACCTCTGGGGTGGAGAGCAGCAGCTGGCGGGTGCCAAGCACTCGGCGCTGCCACAGCAGATTGTCTCTGTGTCTTTGGCTAAAATGTTCCCTCTGACCCCTGGGATCTGTGATATCTGTGCAAGGCAGACAAGGGGCTTTAGCTTTTAAAGCAAAATTTTGCTTGTGAAAAGTACCTGCCATGCTGGCCCTGTGGGGTCCTAGGCATTCTGGCTCTTTGCTGGTGAGATCTGCCCCATTTACAAGGGAAAATGTGGAGCGTTTCCCCTCATCTGCCCATGCCACAAACTGCACTGGGGTCAGAGAGCGAAGCTGGTGGTGCCTGTGGAGCCCACACCCGGTCAGGGCTTTGGACGTCTCCCGAGAGAACCTGGTTCCTTGCGGTACGGCGGACGGCGAGGGGAGAGCCGCCCCCTCTCCACAGCCCCCGGGCTTTCCTTTGACCGTCTCCCATCCAAACAGTGACATTAGCTGAGACTGGTCCCGACCCGCTGTACGGGATGCCACTCCCAGAATGACTCCATAGGGCCCTCCTGGTGCCGCCAGGGCCCGGAGTGCATCGGGATCACAGCACTGATCAAGGCGCTGTGGCTGGGGAGATAAGGGGACGTTGGTGTATTTTTGTGAGAAGATTTGAACCCATCACACTACGCACTAGATGGCCCTTTATCCCCGCCCCCCAGCCACACCCTGGCTGCCCCGGTGGGATTGCAGGCTCTCCGGGGGACGCCATGCTCGCCGGCATGTGCGGTGACCAGCACACGGAGGCTGTGGATGGTGCCACGCCCGGAGCCGGTCGAGTAGCCCTCACCTCTCTCCCTGCAGGCTGGTGTTGGGCTCGGTCAGCCCTTACTTACGGGACCGGATGGCCTCCGCGGAGTCCCGGGGTGGGGAGGTTCAGCTGCAGGATGTGTCGCCTTCCGTCCTCCAGAGTATCCTGCGCTATTTGTACACGGAGGAGCTGGCGCTGACGGCCGAGCACGCCCAGGAGCTGTTCGTGACGGCCAGCAGGCTCCAGATCCCCCCACTCCTGGAGACGGTTGGCAGGTGACCCAGGACCTGCGGTGACAGAGGGTGGGGTGGGGGGAACTATGGCGAGGGGCTGGATGTATTCCCTGGCTGCTATGAAACACACCAGAGCCAGGCCTGCCTCATCAGCACAAAGGGTCTCTGTGGCCGCACAGCCGGGGGCCTTGAGGAGCTGGAAATGGGACCGACGGGACCCAAAGCAACTAGCGATTCTGGGGTCCTACCCGACACACCTCAGAGGGGCCTGGCTCGCAACGCGCCCTCTGAGAATCAGGCCCGTCACCTGGGAAACCCCGGCCATCAACCTCCAGCTCCCCCGGCGGAGCCCTCTCATCAGTAGCGCTTTGCTGGCCGCTGGGGAAAGAGGCGGGGGGCTCATCCCAGCTCTGAATGGGACAGGTGTGTGCACCCCACAGCCTGCCCCCGTGGAGACTCACCCTGCTGTTACACCTAGGAGTGGGCTCAGGCAGCCAGGGAGGGGGAGGTATCTTGCAGTGCCGGGGCAGATGCAGCAGGTTTAAAACAAACACAAGGACGTCCTTCTGCAGCCAACGCCCAGTCAACCTGTGGAACTCACTGCCAGGGGATGTTGTGAGGGTCAAAAGCATAACTGGGCTCAAAAAAGCATGAGATAAGTTAATGGGGGATAGGGCCATTGATGGCTGTTAGCCAAGATGGCTGGGGGCACAACCTCAAGCTCTGGGTGTCCCTAAACCTCTGACTGATAGAACCTGGGACTGGACGACGGGATGGATCACTCGATAATTGCCCTGTTCTGTTCATTTCCTCTGGGACACCTGGCACAGGCCACTGTCAGAGCTAGATGGACCATTGGTCTGACCCATTCTGGCCGCTCTTGTGGTCTGTGAATAAAAAGGGAATGTCAAAATGAACAAGACCCCCCGTGTCTCAGCACAGACTCGCAGCACTGGGTCTTGTCCAAGCATCCTCCGAGTGCCCTGGTTCTACAGGCAGAGATGGGAGCAACCCCTGGAGTTATGGTCCCCCAACACTTCCCATTATAAGCCCCTCGTTTTCAGCTCTTTATAACTTCACCAGTCTTTAACCCTTTGGGCTGAGATGTCCTAGGCCAGCCATCTGCCTTGGATGAGATCTGCTTAAAACTCTCAAACCATTGGGAAGCTCTAATGCCTGCCTGGAGCAGGGACTTGCAGTTTTACAGCGAGCTCGCCTGGGCTCCTTTTGGAAATCTGCCCACATCTGGGCACGTTCTAAGACTGAAAATCTCAGTTTGTACCTGCCCCAGGGAGTAATTAGTGACTCTCCTGACGCTCATGCGCAAGGAGGTTGAATTGAGGTTTCATGGGCCCCCCGAATTCTGGCATTTCCTAACTTGGGAGTGCTTGACTTTGCACCCGTAGCGTTCTGCGAGCATGCCGTGTTTCTGGCGTAGAGAGCGAGAGATGGACCCCGGTACGGGCTTCTGAGAGCCCAGGCCGATGGAAGGGCCCTCACTGCATTGCAGATCTGCTGAGCAACTTGGCCAGGTTAAGGAAAATGCTAACTCGAGCGAGAGCTGGGCTCTGTCCGGGGCTCCCCTTGCCCAGACGCCGACTTTCTTCTATCCGGGTGGGCGCTCCATACCTGCTCCATCCTGAGGCCCAGTCCCCACCCCTCCCCTTCCCCAAATGCCCGCCCTCGTCCTGCTTCTTCCTGCCCCTGCTCCGCCCCCTCCTCCCAGGACCTCCCACCCTCTGCCAAACATCTGATCGGCAGCCAGGTGGCTAGTGAGCGCTGAGGACCCACTCGTTTTTCCCCCATGGGTGTTCCAGCCCTTGACCGCCCACGGAGTCAGCGCCTGTGTCCCCTTGGCTCTCCCTGCCAGGTTCCTCGTGGAGAGCATTTCCCTGGAGACCGGCCTCAGGCTCTACGCGCTGGCTCACGCCCACCGGCACCCGGCTCTGCTCCGCGCGTCCGGGCGCTACGTCAGCCTGCACTTCGGGTCCCTCTGCGAGGACGACGCCTTCCTGCGCCTGGACCCCGGCACCTTGATCGGCATCATCGCCTCAGACGGCCTCGCGGTGGCTTCCGAACTGACCGTCTACTGGGCTGTGGGGCGCTGGGTGAGGGCTGACCCCGCCGAGCGCCTGCCGCTGCTCCCGGAGCTGCTGGGGCACGTCCGCCTGGCCCTGCTGACCCCCGAGGAGCTGGCCGAGGTGCAGGCAGACGTCGCAGAGCTCTCTGGCACTGCTCGGCTGGGGTTGAAGGAGCTGGCTGGGGAGGGGAGGCTCCGGGAGAGCGGGGGCCTCCGGCGGGGCATGTACGAGGAGGTGATTGTGTGCGTGGGGCGGCGGGCGCGGAGGGGCCATGCCTCGGGCGAGGACTTGGATTCTCCCCTGAACTGTTTTGACCCCCACACGGAGAGGTGGGGGGCGCCGTTGGGCTCGGTTCCGGTGCGGTTCCCCGGTTTCGCCGCCCTGGGCCACAAGCTGTATGTGGCCGGGGGCTGCGGCCCGGACGGCTGCTTTTCAACCAGCCTGCACGAATACGACGCCTGCTCCGGGCAGTGGGCACAGCTCCCCTCCATGTCCTGGCCCCTGGACCCCCACGGCTTCCTGGTCTGCAGCCGGCGGCTCTACGCCGTGGGGGGCTGCATGGAGGCGGCTGGCAAGCTGGATTTGGCAGAGACCTTTGACCTGCAGCAGAAGCAATGGGCTCCCGCCTCCCGCCTGCCCTTTCCCCTCAGCTACTTCGCCTCGGCCGCGCTCCACAACAAGCTCTACCTGATAGGTGGGAAGAAGCACGTGGCGGGGGCCCTGGCCACCCACCGGGGGCTGCTCATCTACCACGTCAGCTCGGACAGCTGGGCTCAGGTGCCGCTGGGCGTGGGGCTCTGCCACGCGGGCGCTGCTGCCACGGCTGGCGGGATCTGTGTCGTGGGGGGCTGCAGAGACGAAGCCCTCGGGGAGGAGGGAGAGGGGGCTTCCTGCCTGGGAAACGTCCAGGCCTCCCGGGCGTGCTTCTTCCTGGGTGAGGATGGCAAAGTGAGGCAGGAGGTGGCCATCCCGGCACTTCCCCGAGCCATCGAGTCTGCTGGGGCCGTCTGCTGGCGGGGAAGGGTCTACGTGGTGGGCGGCGAGGATTCAGCCCGTTGGCTGAACACCGTGTACTACTGGGAGCCCAGCGCCGCCGCCTGGACCCTGTGCCAGGAAGGCCCTGCCACCGCAGAGCGCGTGGGCTGGTTTGGCTGTGTGACACTGCAGGTGCCCATCAGACCCCTCCGGGCACTTTTCCAGGGGCAGCCCACAGCCCCGGCGGCAGGTGGGGCGACGGGCCGAAAGCAGCTCCCCTCTGCGGAGCCCAGGCTCCCCTGCAGAACCTCTGCAATGGCAGCAGGCGCCGATCTCCACCTCCCGTCAATGGGAAAGGAGGCTTCACGTGGCCCAGCGCAGCTCCGGGTTCAGACGAGGGGATCCCCCTGACCTGACAGCCACTGACACCCATCAAACGGTGATCCCAGGGCACCTGGGCCATGCACATCCCAGCGGAGTGACACCGGGGTAAGTCTGGTCTGGGGGCTCTCCAGGGGACCGCACCGACTCCCCAGACCTCGGATGGGGATGCTGGTTTGAGTAGGGCCAGCTCCAGGCACCAGCGTAGGAAGCAGGTGCTTGGGGCGGCCAATTCAAAGGGGCGGCACTCCGTCCGGTATCGGGGCGGCACGTCCGGGTCTTCGGCGGCAATTTGGCGACGGGTCCCTCATTCCCTCTCTTCCTCTTTGAGCTGCCGCCGAATTGCCGCCGAAGAGCAGTGCCACCGCTCATCTTCTTTCTTTTTTTTTTTTCTTTTTTGCCGCATGGGGCAGCAGGAAAGCTGGAGCCGGCCCTGGGTTTGAGGAGGCTCTCGACTGCAGTTTGGTCCCTGCTCGTCCCCATCGCTCAGCCCACAAGGCAGCACCTGCTCCCATCGCCCGCGGGGACATCCTGCCCTGAAACATTATCCAGCCCTTTCCGCTGGATGGTCAGGCCATGTTACCTGCTGGTTGCTTTTCTGCTCTGCAGTGCAGGTGAAGACAAAGGAGGTTTAAACCATACTTAGTTTTATTTATTAAATCCGAATCCTTCCCACGCAGTCAGACTCTCTTAGGGCAAGGACAGGGCTCCGCCGTCCCTCTCTAGCCTGGGTTGCTCTTTGCACATCCTCTGCGCTAGTCCCGTAAGTTTTCCCTCTAAGCACAGCTCCAGAGAGGGAGTCTCTCGCTCGGCCCCGGGTATGCCCCTGCCATGGCAGACGCTCTGGCTTCCTTCTTCACACACACAGTCTCTTTTCTTTTCTGGATAACTTCCAAGAGTCCGGGGTGGGTGAGCTCTCTGCCGAATCTCAGCATCTGTTAGGGATCTGAGCGAAGCATCAACTAGGCAACGAGCCAAGTGAAAGATCCGGGGAAAATGCCTCGAGTCAACCGGAAACTGAAATGTTTGTTCAGTTTTTTCCAGGTTGTGGTCTTTATACCTTTTTTAAAAAGGGCATTTTAAAAAACGAAATCCAGCTAAGTGGCTAAACGAAACATCGTTTCAAAACATCCTGTTTCAAAATTAACGCCACGTTTTGACTTTTTATTTTCATTTCTCTTTCGGCTGAAACTAGTCACCAAATTTAACCCGAATTTACAAACAGTTTCGTTGACCCCAGGCTGCATTTGTCGGTGAAAATGATCTGTCTGAGAAATTTTGCCCAGCTCTAGTTATAAATTCATTCTACTAAATAAAGGTGTTTGCTTTCAAAGGTGGTTGGGGGTGATTAAATGCTGCATTAATTTCCCAAGGATTGATGACCAGTGATTCACATGGACCTATAAACAGAGCTTTCCCCCTCCTCTCACCCTGTCTGGGCCCCATTCACTGCTCCCGTAGACGTAAGATTGGAAAAATCCCACTCACAGCAGAAACCCCCCCAGTTTGCAATAACCGTCCACCCATGTCTGCTGCCTCTTGTCCCATATCAGATTAGACACTGAGGTTTAAAGACACGTTCTATTTTTTCCCTCCTGACGCCATTCGAGGGCAGAGTTAAGAGGGTTTGGAGGCCTTAACTGTGTATGTCCATCTTTGGATTTCTTTTCCATTTATAATTGTAGCGGAGTTCCCTGGGTTTGGGGCACTTGGTTTCTGGGATAATTCCAACATCCGCACAAGGTATTATATCCCAAGTTACTGATTCACACTCTCTCCATGTTAATGTTTTTTGTCTAGGAATTTCCTTGTTTTCTTTAAATTATTAAAAAATTCACACATGACCATCAACTAAGAAACCCAGCAATGGCTCCTCCTTCCATAGTTACCACTGGCAGCGAAGCCAAGCTGCCCCCAGGACAGACAGGGGCCTCCTATGCTGTCAAGAGAGAGGGAGGAGCAGTGAATGGAGCCAGCAGCCATCTTTGTTGTGGGCATCCTTTGGCCTCAGTCCCACTAAGAGCAATGGGGGATGGTGTTGAGGGTCAACAAGTATGTGGACATAGTGTACTTGGACTTTCAGAAAGCCTTTGCCATGGTCACTCACCAAAAACTTTTAAGCAAGTAAGCAGTCAGAGGGAAGGTCCTCTCATGGATCAGTAACTGATTAAAAGACAGGAAACAAAGGGTAGGAATAAATGGTCAGTTCTCACAGTGGAGAGAGGTAAATAGCGGGGTCCCCTAGGGATCTGCAGATGATACAAAACTACTCAAGATAGCTAAGTCCCAGGCAGACTGCGAAGAGCTACAAAGGGACCTCACTAAACTGGGTGACTAGGCAACAAAATGGCAGATGAAATTCAATGTTGATAAGTGCAAAGTAATGCTCACTGGAAAACAACAATCCCAACTATAATACACAGTTACAATACACAATTAGCTGTTACTACTCAAGAAAGAAACCTTGGAATCATCGTAGATCAGTCAAAAAAGCGAACAGTGTTAGGAACCATTTGGAAAGGGATAGATAAGACAGAAAATATCATAATACCACTATAGAAAGACAAGGTGGGTGAGGTCATATCTTTTATTGGACCAACATAATGCCACTCTATTGTAACCCTTCTGCCCATCTAAGTTGGCAGCAACAAGGGCCGGGTTCAGTATCTAGGGGTTCTGTTTCAATAACACAATATAAAACCGGCTCGAGCCCCCACCCAGTGACCTGGGACAATTACATACCACCCCCCGGGCGCCTCTAAGAGGCAATACTTCCCCTTTCACAAGCACTGAGTCTGAGTGTAGCAAAATCCTTTTAATAAAGGAGGGAAACAATGCGGCATTATGTTGGGGAAACACAACAAACAGGATTCATAACACAAACCGTGAGCAAAAGACCCACCCCCAAGTAAGTTTGGCAGTGTCCTTTTTGCCTCAGGGTCTTAAGTCCAGCAACCCAAAAAAATCACCCAAAGTCCCAGAAGTCCAACACCCCAAAAGTCTCTTGAGTCCAACAGCCCAAAAGTCTCTGTCCCTGGTCAGTGCAGCCCCAGAGTTCAAAAGTTTATCTGCAGAGTTTTTGCAGAGTTTTACCTCCCAGCCGGGGGGTGGGGGGTGGGTGGGAGGGGACACGGGGGTGTTAAGGGACACCTTACATGGTCTGAGGCCAACTGCCCTGCCTCTCCATGGGGTTCTGCTGCAGCCTTCACCACAAGCCACTCCGCCAGCTGCTCCGCTCCACCAGTTGTCCTGTGAGCCACTCCAGCCATTCTGCAAACTGCTCCACTCCTCCAGCTGCTTAGGAACATATCTTCAGGCCCCCACAGCACTCAGTAATTTTAGCTCTTTACTGATTTCAGCTTGTAGTAGGGGAGCCTCAGTACTGGTACACCAGTGGCCCAAAGTGAATTCAGCACAGCAGCCTGTAACTAGACTCCTAATGGAATCAAAATTAGCTCAGATATCCCACAATGGAGAGAGGAGAATGTGTAGTTCATGTTTCAGGCTCTCAAAAGGGGCCTATGCTATCAGATACAAATACCTGTTCCCCACCTATCTTAATTCACTGGGTTTTGGAACCCATGTCCCTTGTCTAGCGAGTGCTACTTAGTTGATGGTGAGTCCCTCTGTCATAAAACAGTTCCACTGTTGATTCACATAATCAGGGTAACAACACTTTATTCTTCCTGCCCCAATAACAGAGACACTGGGGATCCCACAGCAGCCAAAGTGACCATTTGGGCTGCAGTGGGCTCATGCTAGGCGGGGTGAGTGTGCCTATGCAAACAAGATCAGCCCCTGGAGTTCTTTTCCACACTCGCCACAATTCACCACCAGATGTCAGGGTAGAGCTCATCCTGACTCTGTTTACACTATAAATCCATGGTACACCCACACCTTGAATACTGCATTTTAATGGCACTGTCCTGATATTTGCTTGTTCGTTCCATGTCCTGACTGATGTTTGGTCAGGACACTGGACAAACAAGCAATTTTGCCCTCCACTCCGGCTCACAGGCAGAGCTCGGAGCCCTCCTTCCCCCATGGGATCCCTCCCCAAATCCCCACCCTGGCCCTGCCCCCAGCCCCGCTCCCTCACTGCCCCATTGGATCCCTCCCCAAATCCCCGCCCTGGCCCGGCCTCTTCCCCAACCACGCGGCATTCCTCCTCCCTCCCAAGTTTGCACACGGGCCATGGCTGGGGTCGGGAGCGCAGCGCGCAGGCTGCTCCAGACCTGCAGCCCCTGGGGCAGCGCAGTGGATCTGGGGGCAGCACAGAGCAGGCAGGGCCCAGATGGAGGGCGGAGACACACGTGGGAGGGACACGCTCCTGCCAGGAGGGGCTGGGCCCAGCTGCCTGGTTTGCCCCCTGCCCGGGTGGGTCCCCGAGCTCCCCGCGGCTGGAGAGGGGCTGCCCAGGGCTGCAGGGGGTGAGTGTCCCAGGCGGCTGCCTCTGCTGCGGGGTCGGGGCGATGGAGCCCGAGAGCTGCAGGAGGGGCCTGGAGCGTGGCTCGGCTGCACAGCTCGGAGCGCAGGCTGGGCCCAGGAGCGAGGGGATGGGGGAGCTGGGGGTGTATCGGGGGTTGGAGCCGAGAGTTGGGTGGAGACGGGGCTGTGCCACTGCCACCTGGCAGCGGCGGGGAGGGCACTCCGGCTTTTTTTTTTTTTTTGCTGCACCTCCCCAGCCCCACAGCATCCCGATATTTAATCTTTGTCATCTGGTCACCCTATTTCAAAAGAGAGAGATTAGAATTGGAAATACAGAGAAGAGCAACAGGAAAATGTAATTTACCCCATCACAAACACAAGAACCAGGGGTCCCCTGATGAAATTAATAGGCAACAGGTTTAAAACAAACATAAGGAACTACTTCTTCACACAACCCACAGTCAACCTGTGGAACTCATTGCCAGGGGATGTTGCAATGACCAAAAGTATAACTGGGCTCAAAAAAGCATGAGATAAGTTCTTGGAAGATAGCCATTGATGGACCTATTAGCCAACATGGTCAGGGATGCAGCCCCATGCTCTGGGTGTCCCTAAACCTCTGACTTACAGAGCCTGGGACTGGACGACAGAGGATGGATGACTTGCAATTGCCCTGTTCTGTTCATTGCCTCTGAAGCATCTGGCACCAGTCACTGTTGGAAGACAGGATACTGGGCTAGATAGACCATTGTTCTGACCCAGTATGGCCGTTCTTATGTTCTTATGACAGCCATTTTGAGAAGGCCATGTTAAAAGTGCAGCCTGTGGCCTCAGACCTATTGAGAACAATAGGTGATGGCAACCACTTTGAAAGAGGGCAATTATTATGTTGTATTACCTGTATTACCACAGCGCCAAAATCGAGAAACCCAGTCATGGCACAGGCCCCGCTGCACTAGGTGCTGTACAGACCAGAATAAAGAGAGAGTCCCTGTGTCCCTGAGCTGACAATCTCAGTAAGTCTTTGTGCATTTCTCTGAAGCTTTTATGTGCCAGCCTCTGCAGCAGCAGAAACTTAGAATCATAGAAGATTAGGGTTGGAAGAGACCTCAGGAGGTCATTTAGTCCAACCCCCTGCTCAAAGCAGGACCAACCCCAACTAAATCATCCCAGCCAGGGCTTTGTCAAGCCGGGTCTTAAAAACCTCTAAGGATGGAGATTCCACCACCTCCCTAAGTAACTCATTCCAGTGCTTCACCACCCTCCTAGTGAAATAGTGTTTCCTAATATCCAACCTAGACCTCTCCCACTGCAACTTGAGACCATTGCTCCTTGTTCTGTCATCTGCCACCTCTGAGAACAGCCGAGCTCCATCCTCTTTGGAACCCTCCTTCAGATAGTTGAAGGCTGCTATCAAATCCCCCCTCATTCTTCTCTTCTGCAGACTAAAACAAGCCCAGTTCCCTCAGTCTCTCCTCGTAAGTCATGGGCTCCAGCCCCCTAATCATTTTTGTTGCCCTGCGCTGGACTCTCTCTCATTTGTCCACATCCTTTCTGTAGTGGGGGGCCCAAAACTGGATGCAATACTGCAGATGTGGCCTCACCAGTGCCAAATAGAGGGGAATAATCACTTCCCTCGATCTGCTGACAATGCTTCTACTAATGCAGCCCAATAGCGCACTGTTGACTCATATCCAGCTTCTCCTCCACCGTATCCCCAGGTCCTTTTCTGCAGAACTGCCACTTAGCCAGTTTATCCCCAGCCTATAGCGTTGTCTGGGATTCTTCCTTCCTAAGTGCAGGACTCTGCACTTGTCCCTGTTGAACCTCATCAGATTTCTTTTGGCCCAATTCTCCAATTTGTCTAGGTCACTCTGGACCCTATCCCTACCCTTCATCGTCTCTACCTCTCCTCCCAGCTTAGTGTCATTTGTGAACTTGCTGAGGGTGCAATCCATCCCATCATCCAGATCCTTAATGAACAGGTTGAACAAAACCAGCCCCAGGACCGACCCCTGGGGCACTCTGCTTGATACCGGCTGCCAATTAGACATCGAGCCATTAATCACTACCAGTTGAACCTGATACTCTAACCAGCTTTCTATCCACTTTATGGTCCATTTATCCAATCCATGCTTCTTTAACTTGCCGGCAAGAATACTGTGGGAGACCATATCAAAAGCTTTGCTAAAGTCAAGATATATCACCACTACTTTCCCCATATCCACGGAGCCAGTTATCTCATCATAGAAGGCAATCAGGTTGGTCAGGCATGACTTGCCCTTGGTGAATCCATGTTGACTGTTCCTGATCACCTTCCTCTCCTCTAAGTGCTTCAAAATGGATTCCTTGAGGACCTGCTCCATGATTTTGCCGGGGACTGAAGTGAGGCTGACCAGTCTATAGTTCCCCAGATTCTCTTTTCCCCCTTTTTTAAAGATGGGTACTATATTTGCCTTTTTCCAATTGTGCGGGACCTCCCCCGATCGCCATGAATTTTCAAAGATAATGGCCAATGGCTCTGCAATCACATCCGCCAACTCCCTCAGCACCCTCGGATGCAGCGCATCCGGCCCCATAGACTTGTGCATGTCCAGCTTTTCTAAATAGTCCTTAACTTGTTCTTTCACCACTGAGGGCTGCTCACCTCCTCCCCATACTGTGTTGCCCAGTGCAGCAGTCTGGGAGCTGACCTTGTCTGTGAAGACCGAGGCAAAAAAAAGCACGGAGTACTTCAGCTTTTTCCACATCATCTGTCACTAGGTTGCCTCCCCCATTCAGTAAGGGGCCCACACCTTCCCTGACCTTCTTCTTGTTGCTAACTTGCCGTGATGAAAAATAAGAATACAATGACCATTAGCCCTACAAGCCCTTGCACCATTCTGCCAGCACGGGTGGTGTTAGGCAATGAGAGCTGAGCTCCTGGCCCTCCCAAGGGTCTCACCTGTCTTGCCTTTCCCAAGCATCCCTTTTTGGAGGCAGCTGCCTTGGGGAAACTGGGAGGGTGCCCCGCTGACCAGGTGTACTGGCTCCAGATCATCCTGATGTCCTGCTCTTTTGTGTCTCTAATTAATCATTAATTACTTAGCTTAATTACTACCAAATGCAGCCCACTGATCCGCAGACAGACCGGATTTGCCAGAGTGATCAACTCTGGCTCTTTTGCATTCAAATTCACTTTAGTCTTGAGAGCAGAAGTAATGAAATGTGATCCGTATTATGTGACTAAAGGCAGCCAAACTGTGCTGAATGTGCCCTAATTGAGGGGGTCACCCTAACGAGCCTCATTTGCTGGGTGGGGAGTTTATGACGCTAAACCAAATGCAAGTATGAGGGGGTGGGGACAGCGCGCCAATGTGTTGGTGTAGATTAACAATTAGAGAAATGGTGGCCTAGAAGGGATCTCAAGAGATCATGAAATCCAGCCCCTTGTGCTGAGACAGGATCAAGTAAACCTAGATTATA
This sequence comes from Trachemys scripta elegans, assembly GCF_013100865.1. Taxonomy (NCBI): domain Eukaryota; kingdom Metazoa; phylum Chordata; order Testudines; family Emydidae; genus Trachemys; species Trachemys scripta. The sequence goes on along the minus strand of NC_048313.1, from coordinate 1,566,503 downwards.
TCCAACAGGTGTTTGTCCAGCCTGTTCTTAAAAACCTCCAATGATGAGGGTTCCACTTAGGGTGACCAGATGTCCCGATTTTATAGGGACAGTCCAGATATTTGGGGCTTTCTCTTACATAGGTGCCTATTACCCCCCACTCTCTGTCCCGATTTTTCACACTTGTTATCTGGTCGCCCTAGTTCCACTAAAGCTACACCCTCCCCTGGAAGCTGGCTTCCTGAGACTCCATGAAAATCCAGTCTACCCCTGAGGTCTGTTCCTCTGGTTCATCAGTAGATGGCAGGGTAGAGCCCATTCAGATCCTGCTTACATCCTCCTCCCAGCCAAGAATGTGTCCCAGAAAATTGCACTCCCAGGTTCACGAGTTCTCCCCATGGAGTCTCAGGAAGCCGGCTATGGCTGCCACAAGCTCATGAGCTACATATGTTAACCATGCCTATTGAGAGTGGGCATTGCAGAGGGGGATGTCTCCTTGGGTTAGGGATGGTGAAGGTTCCCTTGAGGGGCCCTCAGACACTGCCATAGACTCCTGCATCTCCTGGTCTAGTACTGGAGGGTCTGGGGCACCAGGGACACCTCTCACCTGTACGGCCCCACTGTCTGGCAACCTCGGTGTGTCATCAGAGTCCTGTCTTTCTTCAAGAAGGTCTGGGAACATGTGGGGCAGACTCATCGCCCCAGGCTGGACTCATTGGTGGCATGAGTGTTCCAGCAGCGGGTTAGTGTGGGGTTTAGGGTAGGGTGACCAGATGTCCTGATTTTATAGGGACAGTCCCAATTTTGGGGTCTTTTTCTTATATAGGCTTCTATTACCCCCCACCCCCTGTCCCGATTTTTCACATTTGCTGTCTGATCACCCTAGTTTAGGGCCAAAGAAGTGAAGCTCCCACGGGTTCCACTGATGGAGGCCAGGTTGTGGGCTGGGCACACTACCACTTATGCCAGCGTAACTCATGTCACTCGGGTTTGAATAAACCATTAATTTGGGAAAGCAACCAACTTATGACACCCCAAGCGACATAAATTTTGCTGACATAAGTGGTAGTGTAGACATGGCCTTAGAAAAACATCCAACCTTGTTTGAAAAATTGTCAGTGATGGAGAATCTACCCCCAACTCCTGGTAAATTGTTCCAGTGGTTAATTACTCTCATTGTTAAACATTTACACCTTATTTCCAGTCTGTAGGCCACTTTTAGAAGACTTTTCTCCAAGGGTCTTCCAAACATACCAGGTGATCCAAACAAACTAAGACTTGCAGTAAGTTCTTGTCTCCCACAACTTCCTCCATAAGACATTGAAACGTGGCAGGCAGTCGAGAAATCCCTTGGGACATGCATTCAATCTGAGAGAAACCTAACGGACAGTCTGTCTTCCCCTTATCCTCCACTTCAAAGATCCAACACTGAGAACCACTGGCTCCCTAATAAACAGTCCAAGGCCTCTTGTACTCATGCCATGATGTACAGATCAACTGCAATGTGCCTATTTTGGGTTTGGTAGTTGATACACGTCTGGATTTTCCCACCCTCCTCTGGACTGTAATCTTCTGCCAGGTGGAGCCAGCAACAACTAGGGCCAGGTTCAATATCTAGGGGTTTCTTTCCATCGATCCAACATAGAACTGGCTTTGTAGATAAATCTCTGATAATTTTCATATGACTTTACATTGTGCCTCTTCATATAACCTTGTGGTGGGTCTACCCACGTGTGACCTCTGTTTTCATGGGACTTTGTATCAAAGCCTCATTTAGAAACTTTGCATTGCCCTTGGTAGAATATTATAGCCCCTAAGGATAGAATAAGATAGAAGAAAAATTTCTTTTTGCTAGCAGTAGAACAAGAGCTCTCCCCCCCCCCCCTCTTAATCAATTGCCCTGTTGAATGAATGAGGTGTGGATGAGCAAGGCATGGAAGGCAGCACCTCCAGACAGCCTCAACTGTTGGAGAGGGGCTGGGAGCCAGAGCCAAGGACAATAAAACGTGTCAAGTGGGCTCATTAAAGACAAGCAGACATACGGAGGGCCTCGGGGGGTGGGGGGGTGGGGGGGGTGGTTAGAAGCAAACACCTTCTTTTGGAAACACCCTCTTTGCAGCATTGGGACAACACTCAAAAGAAAGCAGCACAAAGGACCAATGGACACAGACACAGAGTTTGAATCTGGTATAGATTTGCATAAGAGGAAAGCTGCTATAAAAGTGAGGTGTCTTGCAGAGGACCCCGGGTCTCGTCTTGTCAACATGGGAGCATCGATCCGGATCGGCAGAAGCCCAGCTCCACCCCCTCCCCCATCTAACTCACCTGGCCAGTGAAGTTAAGGGGAGCAACTAATTGGTAACAACAAGACGGAGTGTGTTTGTGTGTGTGTGTGTGTGAGTGTAAGTGTAATATATTATATGCATATAATATAGTGTTAAGGAATACATGTATTGCTAATAAATGTGGCGTTCTGCCTTATTCCCCCTGAAAAGATCCTGTGCAGTACTTTAGGTACAACAGCTTGAGCCCCCACCCAGTAACCTGGGAAAATTACACACCAGCCCCGGCGCCTCTGAGAGGCAATATTTCTCCACTCGCAAGCACAGAGTAATAAAAGGAGGGAAGTAACTTGGAGTTAATTTGGGTTCATAAACATAAACCAGGAGTAAAAGGCCCACCCCCAACTACACTGGGCAGTGCCCTTTTCCCCTCAGGTCCTTAACTCCAGCAACCCCAAAGTCCTTTTCACATGCCCGGCCCTTCTCTGCGCCCCACTCAGTTTGTTGTCCTTGGTCAGTGCAGACCCAGAATTCAGAGGTGTATCTGCAGAGTTCACCTCTCACCCTGGGTGAGGGAAAAAGAGGCATCTTACTCGCTCCGCTGGTCGCTCACCAGCCACCTGCTCTCGTCATGCTCCTTCGTCGTGGCCCACCACTGCCACCCGCTCATCACGCCTCTCTACCGCCGCCCTGCTGGCCACTCAACACGCCTCTCCATCGCCGCCCTGCTGGCCACTCAACACGCCTCTCCATCGCCTCCCTGCTGGCCACTCATTCACCGGCTGACTGTCAATCACCTTCTGCCTCTCTGCTGTGACCTCTGCACATCAGTTTCAGGGATTTTCAGCTCTTTTGCAGGCCGGGGAGAATCACTGCCCCATTTCAAATGATTTTAGTTCTCAGTGATTTTAGTTCTTAGCCGACATAGTAAAAACAGTCCTACCACAACTGGTTGCAGCTCTGGTTGAGCAATTAAAACAACAAATGAAGCCTATTCAGCTCCATTCTTTGAACAGTAGGAAAAACAAGTCAAGCCAGTCTAGAGAGGACCTCCTGACCAGATTTCCTGTCCGACCCCTCTTACTGTCACAGACTGTTGGCAGTTGAACCGCTGGTGCACTGAGGTCCTCCCTGCCAAGTGTGACCCCCCGCCCCCTTTGGAACAGGTTAAGTGCAGTCCTACTTCCCTGCATTCCCACAATAATCACAACATTGATAACAGCATTTCACCACCCCTGCATTCAGTACTAATGTGATTTGTGACCTGTCACAGACTCACGGGTCGTGCCCACTCTTGGCCCCATACAGGCCCTGGGGGTAACCCCCTGCAGTGTGACAGCCCTTCTCAGGGGGACACTCTCTCTTGGGGTTACGCCCCTCCGCCTCCTGGAACCGCACCTCTCTGAGCCTTAGCACATCTGTCTCTCGCCATGGGCCCCCTCGCTCTGGATCCCCGGGGCCTCCACTCCCAGAGGGAATAATGCCACCCTGTTCTCTAGCCCGGTGCGACTCTCAGCCAGCGTAACACCGGAGGATTTATTGAGCGCTGAACACAGCGCAGGAAACTCTCAGGGCCTCAGGCCTGGCCTCCCTCAGCCCAGTACATCTAAGTCTCCCCTGCATCCAGGTGGGCACTGCCTGCTCTCTCTCTCTCCAGTCCAGAGACCCTGCACTTTCCAGATGGGCATCCGATATCACCTGCCCTCAAGCCCCGCCTCTCTCCTTTGTCTTCTGTCCAGCTAAACAGGGTCGCCTGGGCCTCCTCTCCTCTCAACCATCCTTTGTTCCCCACTGGCTGGCACCGGCTGGCAAGGTCACTGGGGTCTTCTCTTTACAGCCCATTGTCCTCCCACTGGCCAGAACCAGCTGTGACTCCCAAGCTGGGCCTCCCGCTTACCAGGTCACCAGTCGCTGGGGTATCCATTCCCCCGGCCATTGGCTGGGGTCCCAAGTTCCATTGCTGGTCCTCTGTAACAACAAACTCCCTCTCCCATCACCTCGTTAAATCAGTAACACCCAGGGACACTGCGTCCCACCCTCTCTGCATACAAACCATAGAAAAACCCAAGAAAATCCCCCACTTCGTCACGTTTCTCCCCCCTTCGAGTCTGAACGGAGCGGGGTCACTTAGCCAGTGACTTGGGGAAGTTCAGGGCCCCCACCCCCTGATAAAGCATCGGCTATAACACTGGCACTCCCCCTCACATGGACCACCTCCATGTCATAACCCTGGAGGAGCAGGCCCCATCTCAGGAGCTTGGCATTAGCCCCTTTCATTTGGTGCAGCCACGTCAGGGGCGAATGGTCGGTGTACACCGTGAAGCGCCACCCAAATAGATACAGCTGCAGCTTTTTAAGGGCCCACACCAGGGCCAGGCATTCCTTCTCCATGGCCGCATAGTGCGGTTCCCGAGGCTAAAGACACAGCTATCGCCAATATACACTAGACCAAAGTCTTCCATCCCCCTTAGTAACTGGTTCACCAGGCGCTAGAAGGTAGCAGGTGCCCCCTTGAGGCCAAACCAAGAACTCAAAGAGCCCTATGAGGGGGTGAAGGCAGACATCGCCCTGGCCTCTGGGTCCAAAGGCACCTGCCAGTAGCCTTTGGTGAGATCCATGGTAGTGAGGTACTGGGCGCCCCCAAACCTGTCTAGGATCTCATCAGTCCTAGGCATGGCATAGGCATCGGACATGGTGATGCCAATGAGCTTCCGATAGTCCACACAGAACTGGATAGACCTGTCCTTCTTGGGGACCAGCACCACGGGAGAGGCCAAGGGACTGGTGGATTGCTGGATCACTCCTAAAGCCAGCATGTCTCTGACCTCTCTCTCCTGGTCCTGGGATGTTTTTTCAGTGACCCTGAATGGGGAACACCTGATGGGAGGGCTGGCTTCCGTCTCCACCCGGTGAACAGCCAGGTTAGTGAGCCCAGGCCGGCTGGAGAACAGCTGCCGCCCCCGGTATGAATGCAGCACGGCTCTGATCTCAACCTCCTGGGCAGGGGTTAGCAGGTCTGAGCGGGGAATTGATTCTAGCAAGGGGTCAGCCCCAGCCCCAGGGAGGAGTCCCACCAGGGGATCCTCTCCCTTCTCCTCCCCCTGCCCACACACAACCAGCACCAACTTCTCCCTGTCCCAGTATGGCTTCATCATGTTGACACGGTACACCCGGTGGCTGTGTGCCCGGTTGGACAGTTCCACTACATAGTTCACCTCGTTTACCTGTCTGATGACCTTGAAGGGGCCGTCCCAGGCAGCTTGTTCTTCCTCACGGGGATGAGAAGCATCATCAGGTCCCCGGTAGCATAGGAGCCGGCATGTGCTGAGCGGTCGTACCAGACCTTCTGCTTCCTTTGTGTCCTGGCCAGGTTTCCCCTGGCCAAGCCCATGAGCTCCACAAGCTTTTCCCCGAAAGTCAGTACATACTCCACCATTGATTCTCCATCGGGAGAGGCCTTCCCTTCCCATTCGTCCCTCATCAAATCCAGGGGTCCCCTCACTCTCCTCCCACACAGCAACTCGAATGGGGAAAACCCTGTGGATTCCTGGGGCACTTCCCTGTATGTGAACAGCAGGTGTGGTAAATACTTGTCCCCGTTCTGCGGGTGCTGGTTCATAAATGTTTTCAGCATCATCTTTAGAGTCCCATTGAACCTCTCCACCAGCCTGTTGGACTGAGGGTGATACGCCGAGGCTCAGGTGTGCCCGACCACAGACTTCTCCCACAAACACTGGAGCAGGGCTGACATGAAGTTGGACCCCTGGTCTGTAAGGACGGCCTTGGGGAACCCCACTCTGCTGGAAATGGTCAGCAGCGCGTCTGCCACAGTGTCTGCCTCGATAGATGACAAGGCCACTGCCTCGGGGTAGCGTGTAGCGAAATCTACCACCACCAGAATGTATTTCTTCCCCGACTGGGTCGCCCTGCTGAGGGACCCCACTATGTCCATAGCCACCTTCTGGAAAGGCTCCTCTCTGATGGGCAAAGGTCTCAGAGCTGCTTTACATTTATCCCAGGCCTTCCCCACCCTCTGGCAGGAGTCACAGGACCTGTAGTACTGTTGGACAGCGTCAAAGACCCCGGGCCAGTAAAAGTTCTGCAGCAGCCTCTGCCTGGTGCGCCGGATGCCCTGATGCCCTGAAAGGGGGATATCGTGGGCTAAGTACAACAGTCTGCGGTGGTACCGCTGGGGAAGGCCTCTTGGCCTTCCAAGGTTCAGTTTGCCCTGAAGCAGCCCATTCCCGGTATAGGAATCCCCTCTCCCACAGGACTCTCTCCTGGCGGTCCTCCCGCTGGGATCCTGCACCGCTGTGGCCACCAAGCACCCTGTGCTTCTCTAAGGAGGGATCCTCCTGCAGCTCCACCTGGAATTCAGCTGCTGGGTTTGAAGGTACAGTCCTGGTTGGTGGTGCCTCAGTTTCCCCACCTTGGGACAGAGGCTCCGGCCCAGCCCTGTCAAGCCCTACCCTCGGTGCTTTGGTCCCTCCCCCGGGAGTTCCCGCATCCCTCGCTGGCTCCGGCTCCGGGTAAGGACCAGGGAACCTCAGTAGGCAGGTGAACGTGCACCCCAACCTCTTTGGGTCCCTCCTTAGCCCCCCATTTCAAGTGTATCCTCGCTACAGGCACCTTGACGGGGGGCCCGAACACTCCCCTCAGGGTCATTGGGCACTAGCAGGTCTGGGCCCACCACCTTGGGCCACACCAGTGTCACCTCTGCGCCCATGTCCCAGAACCTCTGGACGCTCCTTCCCCTCACCTCAATGGGGTGATGTGGCGATTGTTCCCCGGGGCCTGTCCCACGCTCACCTGGCAGATGGAATACGGGCGCTCTGGACCTGGAGCCCCGCCTTCCCCTGCTGGCCTGGCCCTGCAGTCCCCTCCCCCTGGCATAGTCCTATCGACTACGGGCCCCCTGGACTGGCAGTGCCCCCTCTCCGTGGGCTTCCACCCAATTGACACCCCGCAAGTTCTGCTTGGCTGCCATTTCCTTCATCTTCAGGCATCAGGGACAGCTCTAGGTTTTTTGCCGCCCCAAGCAAAAAAATCCCCCCCCTCTTTTTTTTGGCTTTTACACATGTTTGCACTTTGCAATTTTTTTGTTTTGTTTTGACTGTTTAAATTTTTTAAAAAATGAAAACAGAGAATTTGTAGTTAGTGCAATAAAACAATTTCCTACTGGTGTACTCAGTTAATTTTAACAAAATCACAATTGCAAACAATTTGGGTTCAACTATACACTGTAATGAAAAATGTTAGTGTCTTCCGGTGTGCCCAGTTTCTCATAAACTAAAAGAATTTATATGAACTGAATTTTTCCGGTTTTTATACTTGTGTAGTCTTTTAATAATTCAGTGAAATCTACATGTTTTTGCAATGGTACTTTCAATTGAAATTAATGTGAGTCCTGACAAACAATTTTGAGACATGCTGGACCTCAAAAAATTTTTTGGTAATTTCAGTTTTGAGAAACTGCGCTCACCAGAAGCCACGGATACTGGTAATGTTAAAAGAATGCGTAATGCTATAGCAGTGTTTGGAGTGAAAAAATCATTTCTTGCTATAAATTCTAATACTTTTAGAGGAGAAGTTTCAGGACTTATTAGATCAGATAAAGCTATTAATTCATCATACAATTCTATTGCATCAATGTCAGCAGCGTTATCAGTACTGAGTGCTAAATGTAGGTCTTGGAAGTACTTCATGAGGTCTTCTTTGGAAAACTTGATTTTTAATATTTCCAATATCATATAAAAATTCAAAAGTTTCACAATGACCCTGCAACTGATAAAATCTTCCTTCAATGGAAGTTACAGCTACATCCAAAAGACAATAGAAACATTCAACTTTAAACCTTTCGTTTGGATCGAGAATAGGACCATCATGAGCCTCATAACAAAACTGTCTTGGTTTTTTTTTCAAGGACGAATGAATTGCTGAGGTCCAAACGCCGGGTCAAAATCAAGATCGTCGGCTATTGTTGTTGCTTCTTTGACAGTTTCTTCAAATCCTTCATCTGAATGGTATTTTTTTAAATATTCCAGCGTTTTATTCAAAATCATCTTTGCCTCAGATATGTCTATGATTATGTACTGAATCACTTTGCTGGTCAAATTCATTTGATTTAAAATATTATGCCAAATAACGATGCAACATGAAAATTGAAACGGCATCATTTTCTGAGTCAATGTTTCAGCTTCATGTCAAAGTGAAGGATCATACGACAAGTCCTGGCTTATTTCGAATAGTGCATCGTAAATCTCTCCTGGTGAATATCGGAATGGTCTAATAGCATCTATCCTGCTTTCCCATCTAGTTTGACTTAGAGGTTTTAAGTGTGAGTTTTTGTTCAAGATGCTTCTTCAAGACTGCCCAATGGTGTGTGGAAGCACTAAAAAAGTTGTAAATTGTTTGCACTGTGGTAAAATATGAAACGGCATCTTTAGATGATTTGGCGGCATCACTGACAACCAGATTGAGCGAATGTGCATGGCAAGGAACGAAAAAAGCTTGATTATTTACATTCAATATTCTTTGCTGTACACCTGCATGTCGTCCTCGCATGTTTGAGCCGTTATCGTACCCTTGGCCGCGCATATTTTCTAAAGGTATTCCACAGTGTTCCAATCTCTGTAGAATGACATCTGTGAGGGCTTTTCCAGTAGTTTCATTCACTAGTATAAATTCTAGAAACTGTTCACAAATTTTCACTTCTGCATTTTCATCAGTTTTCACAAATCATAAAACTATTGACATTTGCTTGGTTTTGCTCAGATCTTGAGTACCATCAACTATAATTCAGTAATATTTGGCATGTTTCAAATCCGATAACATTTCATTACGCGCTCCATTAGAAATTAATTGTATTATCTCATTTTGTGTATTTTTACCCAAATAAAGGGTGTGAGTCTCTCCATCTTTCACTCTTCGTACTTGCTCAGCCATAACACTATCAAATTTTGCCAATAACTCAACCAATTTCAAGAAATTTCCATCGTTATTCTCATATAAAATATCCGAGGATCCGCGGACTGTGAGGCACTGTTCGGCTAGGAAATTAATGATTGCCAGTAAACGTTCCAACACAACTTGCCAACGCAGAATTTCGTAGACGTTGCTGTACTGCATCGATTGTTGTACCGGAACATAATCTGTTTGACAGCTCAATCCAATTTGTCAATGAGCATAAATGATTTTTCTTTCAAATGCTGATGCAAATTTCGCCAGTCATTAAAACCGACAGTTGCCAGAAGAATGTCCGAGTTACAGAACAGTTTGCAGCAAAAACAAAAAACTACATCTTTGATCTGTGAATATACTAGCCACGATCTATTAATTTGTTCCCCATTTTTCAGTTTTTTCTTCATACTGGATGGCATAAATCGATGATTCGACTCATTAAATGGATATTCAAATGTAGGATCTAGTTTTGAAGGGCCTTTTTTCACAGTAATCATTAGCATCAGTAATTACTGTCGGCCATATACTTGGATCTGATCCTATGTCAGTCTCTCCACCTTCCAATAATTGTTCTTCAGTTTTAGATTTGGATAACAGTTCTTCGTTTCTGGACTCTTCAGCTGAAGAAGTAAATCTTTGGCTGGATTGTGATTGTTCGTCTTTATCAGTTAGCTAAGATAATCTTTGGTCGGATTGTTGTTCATCTTTATCAGTTGATAAAGATAATCTTTGGTTCGACTGGTCTTCATCGGTTGATGAATAATCACTTTCAATGCATTGCTTAGAGCTTTCTCCTTGATTGTTGATTTTTTTCAAATACTTCTTTGAAGTACGAAATAGTTTTTCTAATTCTTCTTGCCGTTTCTCTCTCCACTCGCTATCGACCCCCGGGACCTCCACTCCCCGAGGGAATAATGCAACCGTGATCTCTAGACCGGAGCGAGACTCAGCCAGTGTAACACAGGAAAGTTTATTGAGTGTCTGAACACAGCATAGGAAACCCTCAGGGCCCTCAGGCCTGGCCTCCCTCAGCATAGTACCTTTAAGTTTCCCCTGGATCCAGATGGGCTCTGCCTGCTCACTCTCTCCAGTCCCGAGCCCCCCTGCTTCCCAGCTGGGCATCAGATATCCCCTGCCCCCAAGCCCCATCTCTGTCCTTTGTCTTCTATCCAGGTAAACAGCATCACCTGGGCCTCCCCTCCTCTCAGCTGTCCTTTGTTCCCCACTGGCTGGAACTGGCTGATCAGGTCACCAGGGTCCTCAATCCACAGCCCATTGTCCTCCCACTGTCCAGAACTGGCTGTGGCTCCCAAGCTGGGCCTCCCGGTCACCAGTCGCTGGGGTATCCATTCTCCAGGCCATTGGCTGGGGTCCCAAGTTCCATTGCTGGTCCTCTGTAACAACAAACTCCCTTTCCCATCACCTCGTTAAATCAGTAACACCCAGGGAAACTGTGTCCCACCCTCTCTGCATACAAACCATAGAAAAACCTAAGAAAATCCCCCACTTTGTCACATGACCCAACACCAGCCAAGTTGATTACAATGAGCAAAACACCACTCCATCTGCTGAACATCTAAGCAAATCTCAGCAAAGCAGGAGAACCACACCCAGAGTCTCTCCCCCTCCCAGCTAGCTGTCAGGGAAGCATTCATTCAGTCCCTGCTTACAGGACCATCCCACTGGGGGAGGCGTACGGGCTGCGGGATTCTGCAGTGATGCCCTTTACAGTCGGCTCCTGAAGACGATGACGCACATCCTCCATCTCTGAGAGCGCCATCTTCCTAGATTGCTCTCCGAAGCATCCTGAGCCTTGTCATATGATGTTGTGCACCACCCCCTTCGCACGTCCCACGTCCCACTCATGCAGTGAGGAGCCTTGGATCTCCCACCCAGGTCTTTCTCCCAGGTCCTTCCATGCCCCGAAACCAAACCTGGCAGGGTCTGTCGGTGGGGCCTGTACTTCACACTGGGGTTTCACAATGGTTTAGGGCTCAGCGAGGCCTGCTACCTTCTGCCAGGGTCTCAGAACCATATCTCGGCTTGATCCATAGCCAGCCAGGGAATCCCCCTTGCCTGGGCTTTGTTAGGTAGGACTAGGACGCTGGCTGCTCCACCATTGCTAATGGTCCCTTACTGCCCTTTGGAGCTCAGACGTCTCCTTTCTCGTCTTCGCGATTTTTCTACAGGCAGCAGCACGAAGTGTGTGGCTCCTCGTGCTGTTCAGGTGTTGGTCCCCTCTCGCTGTCTGCAGTGATCAGCCAGTGCCTTGAAGGGATTGCAATTGGTCCCTAACAGCACAGACACAGACACCTCATCAGGCTCAGGGCATGTTAATGGAGCGGTGTCCACCTCTTCTCGTTCCCCCAGTGCACTGAGCCAGACCGTCGGCAGGGGGTTCATGCAGGCTGGGGCTACACAGGTTGAGTCCCATCGGGTACTGTATGGGCAGGTGCCCAAGGACTGAAATATAATAGTCACTTGCATAGGCGCTGACTTTTATTTTTCCCTGGGGGTGCCACCCCTGCCCCTTCCCCCGTGCCCATCCTCACTCCACCTCTTCCTGCCCCTGCTCCGCCCCCTTCCCCCAGGCCTTGCCCACGCTCCGCCTCTTCCTGCCCCTGCTCTGCCTCTCCCCCAAGGCCTCGCCCTCGCTCCGCCTCTTCCTGCCCCTGCTCCGCCCCCTCCCCCAAGGCCCCGCCCTCGCTTCTCCTCTTCCTGCCCCTGCTCCGCCCACTCCCCCAAGGCCTCGCCCTCGCTCCACCTCTTCCTGCTCCTGCTCCGCCCCCTCCCCCAAGGCCTCGCCCTTGCTCCGCCTCTTCCTGCCCCTGCTCTGCCTCTCCCCCAAGGCCCCTCCCTCGCTCTGCCTCTTCCTGCCCCTGCTCTGCCTCTCCCCCAAGGCTCCGCCCTCGCTCCGCCTCTTCCTGCCCCTGCTCCGCCCCCTCCCCCAAGGCCTCGCCCTCGCTCCGCCTCTTCCTGCCCCTGCTCCGCCCCCTCCCCCAAGGCTTCGCCCTCGTTCCGCCTCTTCCTGCCCCTGCTCCGCCCCCTCCCCCAAGGCCCCTCCCTCGCTCCACCTCTTCCTGCCCCTGCTCCGTCCTCTCCCCAAAGCCTCCGCCCACCCGTGCTCACGGCTCTCCACCCTTTCCCAAGCCCCTCCTCCAGCCGCCAAACAGCTGATCTGTGGCTCCACCGAGCAGCTGTGGCTGGTGGGTGCTGAGCACCCACTATTTTTCTTCCGTGGGTGCTCCAGCCCCAGAGCATCCACGGAGTCGGCACCTATGGTCACTTGAGGTCTGGGGTCAAGCACCAGCTTCCTGTTCTGTCCCTTCGATCCTTACCGCGATCTCTGCTGTGGTGGGATCCTGGCTGGACAGTCCTTGTCCTGGGAGCCTAGCAGCCCCTTTCCCATGCCTGGGGGCTGTTTCCGACTCCCCCTCGAGTGGTCTCAGCTTTAGTGCGGGATTCTCGTCGCCCCAACCCCTGGCAGCAGCGTGTCCATCCTGGCCATACCAGCAGCAGGATTGTCCTGTCCCCTGCGGCTCTGGAGGAACAGTGGCTCTAAACGCTGGCTCCTCTGCCACTGCCGCTGGGGGCTCCTTGTGCCCGGACGTCCGAGCTCAGTCGACGGCACTTTGTCGTTCAGCATCTGCTCTGATGGGCCTCGCACTTGGGCAAGTCCCCTGGGGTGTTTGCCATCAGTGCCTCGCTCGGGCGGTCACAGGGGTGCTGCGCTGGCTGGTTCAGGGACTTCCCCACACTCTGCCTCCTCTCCGACCTCCTTTATCAGCCTGGCCCCAGTGACTCGGGCGTCTCTGACCGGAAGGTGGAGTACAATCGGGTTCCGATATCGAGCTCCTCTTCCGACTTGGGCCAGTGTGTCCAGGTCCATCTGCTCAGCAGTCACTGCTCCCTGGCCCTCTGGAGCAGTTTCTCCAGCCTTGGTCTAGAGGTTGAAACCTTCTCACCCCTTTGCTGATGGACACTGAGCATTGTACGCTGAATGTCGTCCAAGCCCTCTGCGCTCCCCAGGGTGCGACTGAGGGTGCTCAGCGTCCTTCACACAGCGCTTTGGGGTGCGAATCACATCTAATGCTGGGTCAGGGGGCGCCAGAACAGAGGGGCCAAGGGGGCCAGGGCCCTCCCACTTTTTGAAAGGCGATGGGCCTGGCCCATCCTCTTTTCGCCACAGACCCCGACCCTGCCTCTCCTCTTCCCCCTGAGGGAGCTTGGGCAGCTGTGAGGAGCCTCGGACCCACCACCTGCCTGGGATGGGGGGGTCCGAGAACAGCCCCCTCCCATGTCCCCACCCCCCAGGTCTCCCACCCAGGGCAGATGGAGGGTCTGTGGCTCCCCACAGCTAGGCTGCGGCTCTGAGGCCCTGTCCCCCGGCCTCAGCCATGTCAGGGTAAGAGCCACACAGGCAGCTGTGAGGAGCCGTGGACCCTCCACCTTCCCTGGGGGAGGGCCAGGGGGGTGGGGACATGGGTGGGGGCTGCTCTCGTCCACCCTGGGCAGGTGGAGAGGCCTAGGCTCTCTCTGGCTCTGGCTTCTCAGAGTTCTGCACTTAGGACAAAAGAATCCCATGTACTGCTACAGGCTGGGGACCAACTGGCTAAGCAGCAGTTCTGCAGAAAAGGACCTGGGGATTACAGTGGACGAGAAGCTGGATATGAGTCAGCAGTGTGCCCTTGTTGCCAAGAAGGCCAACAGCATATTGGGCTGTATTAGTAGGAGCATTGCCAGCCGATCGAGGGAAGTGATTATTCAGCACTGGTGAGGCCACACCTGGAGTATTGCTTCCAGTTTTGGTCCCCCCACTACAGAAGGGATGTGGACAAATTGGAAAGAGTCCAGCGGAGGGCAACAAAAATGATTAGGGGGCTGGGACACATGACTTATGAGGAAAGGCTGAGGGAACTGGGATTGTTTAGTCTGCAGAAGGGGGGATTTGATAGCAGCCTTCAACTACCTGAAAGGGGGTTCCAAAGAGGATGGATCTAGACTGTTCTCAGTGGTACCTGATGACAGTACAAGGAGTAATGGTCTCAAGTTGCAGTGGGGGAGGTTTAGGTTGGATATTAGAAAAACTTTTTCACTAGGAGGGTGGTGAAGCACTGGAATGGGTTACCTAAGGAGGTGGTGGAATCTCCATCCTTGGAGGTTTTTAAGGTCAGGCTTGACAAAGCCCTGGCTGGGATGATTTAGTTGGGAATTATTGGTCCTGCTTTGAGCAGGGGGTTGGACTAGATGACCTCCTGAGGTCCCTTCCAACCCTGATATTCTATGATTCTATGAATTTGGCGGCAGATCCCTCAGTCCCTCTGGGAGCGAAGGACTCGCCGCCGAATTGCCGCTGAAGAATGAAGCGGCGCGGTAGAGCTGCCGCCGATGTGCCGCCAATCACGGCTTTATCTTTTTTTTCCCCCCTCCCGCTTCGCCGCTTAGGGCGGCAAAAAAGCTGGAGCCGGCCCTGCCTCTGAGGTCTTTTCCAACCCTAATCTTCTATGATTCTATGATTCGCTGGGGGCAGGACCTCGGGGGGAAGAGGAAGCCAGGGGCGGGGCCACGGAAGGGGCGGGGCCCCCTCACTTGTGGGAAGGCTCTGCTGCCCCGTGCTGAGTGCCTGAGGCTCTCTTCTAGACTCCTTTGCGTCTCCGTGCCTGGTACCCACTCCTGCAGCAGCTCAGTGGGGTGTTCCCAACAGGGTTCAAGCCCCTCCCCCCAGGTATTGGGATCACCCCCCCGGAGAATAACCTGAACATACAGTAGAGGCTTGACTCGGGATAGGACAGCACAACCTTTTCCAGCGCTTGCCCCAGTGCCTTTGCCCACACACTGCGGGGAGGCTGCGCCTCCAGGCTTGGAGTTGCTGGGTCAAGGCCCAACGAACCCGGCATATCAGCCAGGGTCTTTCCTGACATTTTCTTTCACAACTCTACGTCTGAGGCAGGGGCTGGTGGGACTGGCTTCCAGCGGCTACCAGCTTCCACCTGCCGCCCGCCACTGCTCTCTCCCGGCCCCTGACAGCTCGCCCAGCGCCACCAAGGCACCGTCCTCCCTCCAACACGCGCCCACCCACTCTGCACTGCCCCATAAAGTGCCCATTCAACTAAGCCCTCATCGAACGCCTCAGGTATCCCTGTTACTAGAAGGCCGTTCTTAGGGTCAGGGTACAGCCCCTTGCACCAACTCTCTAATGTGTGTACAGACATATTTACAGCCATTTCTCCAAAACAGAACAAAATTGCTTCCCCAAGTTAATGATTTACTCAAAACACGCTTGCGAGGGGCACTGACCCAGGAGGACGCCAGACACCCCCCCCAGAAAGTGACCCTTCTGCCAGGCGATGTCGGGAGCAACACAGGCCAGGTTCAACATTGTGAAGTCCCTCTCAACAGCATAAAACAGAACTGGCTCGAAAAGTGGGAAAACGGAACAGGAAAATGCACCCCACCACCCGCGGGCGAATGCTTTTCACCCACAGCCTCTAAGGAAACCTACACAGCACCTTCAAACAACGAGCCGGGGAGCTTCCATTCATCACACTTCCATTCACGATGCAAAGACTTATGGCCCATCATAGCTCAGTGGTTTGAGCATTGGTCTGCTAAACCCAGGGTTCTGAGTTTAATCCTTGAGGGGGCCATTTAGGGATGGGATTTGGGGATTGGTCCTGCTTTGAGCAGGGGGTTGGATTAGATGACCTCCTGAGGTCCCTTCCAACCCTGATATTCTATAATTCTAACCTGTAGCCCACTAACTCTCCTTTGTCCTATGACTGTCGATGTGTAACCCGATCACTTCACCTGGAATGGTCTCTTGCAAGGTGTTAACTCCAAGCTGTCCCACCTTGCATTGAGCTGTGACACTCGGACTACCATTCCCAGCCCTGAGGAAGAGCTCTGTGCGGCTCGAAAGCTTGTCTCTCTCACCCACAGAAGCTGGTCCAATAAAGGAGATTGCCTCCCCTGCCTTACCTCTCTAACAAAAGAAAATGTTTAAGAGGAGAGCGAACACAGCATTAATTTGGTAAAACACCACAACGATGACTCAAAAGCAAGCAGACGATGAGAAACCCCAAGCCCTATGCCACGGTATCTTGGGCAGTGACCTTTGCCTCAGTTTCCTACCTTGCAGTGTGAAAGTCCGACAGAGGAATGTCCTTTTAACACAGCCCCTTTCCCTCCTCTGCACCCAGCTCCCAGCTGGTTGTCCAAGGTCAGCCAAGTCCCAGAGTCCAGCAGTGCGTCTCAGGTGGGTTTACCTGCCTCTCCTTGTCGGGGGTGGGAGGTTGAATGATGCCTCTGCTCTTCACTGCTGTTCCCAGTATGCTCCGGGTTCCACCACCTGGCTCAGCCCTTAGCGCAGTGGTCTCCAAAGTTTTTACCTCATGCCCCCACTACCCCTGTCCACACGCCCCTCAGCTGGGACTGGGAGCAGGGCCACGGCTCTGGGAGGGGGAACACGGACAGGGGTAAAGGGGTCGAGGCTGGGGCCACAGCTGGGGTTGGGGACGGGGCCAGAAGCAGAGCTGGTGGGGGCTGGCCTAGGCCCCAGCCATGACCCCAAAAAACTTTCCTCTGCACCCTCCACAGTTTGGGGACCTCTGCCTTAGTGATTTCAGCTCCCGCAGTGTCACACCCTCCTTTTGGTTGTCTTACACCATGGCCCTGTCCTCACGCCTCACCAAAGGCTCGGCTCCTAGCCCAAAAATTTCAGCTCTATTGATCACTGAGACCAGGGAAAGGCTCTCAGACCCCACTAAAAAGTGAGAACAAGTCAGTGACATCACTCAGGTAGGAAAAATCCCCCCCCCCTTTTTTTTTGGCAACATTACCCCTGCTCAGTGAGTGAGGTTCCTGTTAGGGTGACACCTCTTAGTGAGGGCATATAAAACACAGCTCTGTTTCCCCTTAGTCATACAACAGTCATATAACACTTCATTACCCCAGTGTCCGAGACTAACATGAATTACAACCCAAAACGGCCCAAATTGTTCACCCTGCTAGTGCCTGCTGGTCCCCTAGGCAGAGTAGGCACATCTATGCAAATACGATCCGTTCCTGAGGCCTGTTCCCCCGGTTCATCACTAGATGGCAGGAGAGAGCTGGTTCAGACCCCTGCTAGTGGCATCGTCAGCCCGGCATGAGGCGGCTCCGTGTGGCCTGGGCTGCCCGTACAATGCCTGGGGCGAGCCAGGTGCCTGAGAGAAGGGTTTTCCGAACCGGCCAGCTGAGCGGGCGGTGTAATGCAGAGCAGAAGGCCGGGAGAGGAGAGGGGTTGAGGCATAGGTGCCAACTTCTCCTGGTGCCGGTGGGTGCTCACCCCGACTCCACCCCTGCCCCGCCCCCATTCCAACCCCTTCCCCACATCCCCGCCCCGGCCCCGCCTCCTCCCCTGAGTGCGCCGCGTTCCCGCTCCTCCCCCCTCCCTCCCACAGCTTGTTACGCCGCGAAACAGCTGTTTTGTGGCGGCAAGCGCTGGGAGGAGAAGCGGGGATGCAGCGCAGGGGCTGTGCTGCCCCCACCATCCCTGGCCCGTCCCCAGCCCGGCAGGTCTCAGAGAACGCCTACAGGGTTGGGCCCTGCTGGCGGGATAGGCGCTCACCCACCTCGGGTGAGAACCCTGCTCCGGGGCTTGGGCTTGGGCTCATGCTAGGGCTCGAAGCCGCTTGTTAGCTATGGGAAGGGGTCAGTGCGTAGGTGGCTTAGGAACTTTGGTGCTTAGGGGAGTTAGGCACTGATGGAAGTAGGTAGCAGCTGAGCTGTGGTTTTGAAAATGTCATTTGGTGCCTACATGGCCGACTCAGGCACCTAAATCCCTTTAACAATGTGGTTCTAGGCTGCAAAGTAGTGTTGCCAGGTGTCCAGTTTTCAACCGGAATGCCCTGTCGAAAAGGGACCCTGGAGGCTCCGGTTAGCACCGCTGACCGGGCCGTTAAAAGTCTGGTTGGCGGCACAGCAGGGCTAAGGCAGGCTCCCTGTCTGCTGTGGGTCTGCGCGGCTCCCGGAAGCAGCCCATGTCAGAGCAGGCCGGCTGGCAGGAGGCCCTTGCTCAAACCCCACTGCTTCTCTCTGTTGAGCTGCCCCTCCTTGTAGCCTCCTGGGTTGCTGAGCGAGGAGGAACGCGGGGCATCCCAAGCCACCCTGCTTCCCTGCACTGGCCCCGGCCTGCTCTCCCATGAGGGCCTTTTGTGTAGCCCTGTCTTACCCTGATCAGGCACTAGATGTCACTCATGCCCTGCCATGTAGGACTGGCTCTGCCTGCAGAGGACAGGAGCACAGGGGGCGTGTTCCCAGCCTGGCTAGTGCCACGCACCAGCCATGGACGCAGCCTGGCCCAGCCTTGCAGCCCGAAGCTGGGGCTGTATCTATCAGGCTAAAACCACCAGCCACAGCCTGACGCCGCCACGCGCCCTGGCTCGGCGGGGATCACTCGGCGCGGCAACGTTGAAGTGAGCAGAGCTATTGTACCCCACGGGGCAATGCTGAGACCAGCTGGGATCTGGCCCCATTGACTCCAATGGTGCTACGGCCAGTTGACACCGGCTGCGGATTTGGCCCCATGTTGTCACATTCTCGGCTGTGTTTGACCTTTAACTGGCACAGCCAGTCTGATCCCTCCCCTCCGCCCCCCTTGGCTCCGGCGCCCTGAACCCGCCAAGGAAAAGAAACAAAACAGGAAGCAGGGAGCAGCAGCCGTTCAGGTCCCATCCAGGGTGTGAGTTTGGATGGCAGGAAGTCCTGGGCCTCCGGCTGCTGCCCGGGGGTGAGGCGAGGACAGCACGGCCGGCGCGGGGCTTGGGCATGTTGCAGTCAGGCCCGGAGCCCTCGCTCAGCACCGACGTCAGCAGCAGGGAACAGGGCCCTCCTGCAGTCACATCGTACCCTAGAACCGCGGGATCTGCCCCGGTGCCACGTGCCCTGCCTTATACAGCACGCCACCCAGGGGAAAACTCACATCCGCAGCGGGGGGAATCGGTACAGCTCCATCACCTGCAGTAGTATTCACCCCCCACACACACACACGCACTGAGATGTTCCGATGTGAGGCTCATGCTGGCCGGAACTAGTCGCTGAACTGAACTCTCCTGGTTGCCTAGCACATGTGATCACAATCCAGTTTCATTGGCAATGTGCCACCAGAATAACGTCCCAACCAGTGATGCAGAAACTTGGTGCTTCCCAAGGGCCAACTTTGCAAAAGCTGAGATCAAAGCTGTGTGGGAGTCAAAATGTAAACTTTAAGATCTGAATGATCATGGGGAGGTTGTTTTCGATACCCCAACAGTACACGGTTCCACAATCATGAAAGAAGACTTCTTTGGTTAAAAAAGTCAAGAGGAGGCGTGAAAGCAAAGATAAAAAAGATACAAACACAGTGTATAACAAGTGGAAAGTGGGGAAGCTGAAAGCACTGAGTTCAAATGAGCAGTCAGGATATGCAGACAACTGATGAGGGAAGCTAAAGGTATCAATGGATCTGCCCAGTGGGGCTAGCAATGGGATAGGTCCAGTCCTAGCAAGGGTGGAAAAACTATAAATCATGATGCAGAAAAGGCAGAAGTGTTCAATAAACATTTCTGTTCTGTTTTTGTAAAGAAGTTGGATGATGTATCCCCATTTTACAGTGACAAGGAGACAGGAGAATGTTAACCAGCAACTATTCATTTTAAAGTGAAACATGTTTAAATCAGCAGGATCAGCTAACTTGCATCCAAGAGTATTAAAAGAATTGTCCGAGGTGCTCTATGAACTGTTAGTATTGATTTCTAACAAAGTTTGGAATTTTGGGGAAGTTCCAGAGATCCAGAAAAAAGCCACGGTTGTGCCAGTATTTAAAAAATATAAATGGGATGTTCAGGTTAACAATAGGCTGGTTAATATGACATTGATCCTGGCTAAAATCATGGGAACGCTGGTACAGGACCGTGTTTTAATACAGACCGTGACAGTAGCACCATTATAGGTAAGATTGAAACTAGTTTACTGTTTAACAGCTGTTTGTCTACGTGCACTAAAATCCATATGCCCACTCGGATTGTCTTTGCTTCGTGGGAATCCGGGGTAGCATGAATGATCCAAATTTGAGGTTTTTTTGAGCATGGAGTTCCCAAGATACAGACTCCCCCCGCCCAAAAAGGGACATCAAAATGTTACAGTCCTTATAATTGGGGCCCAAACCACACTGACGAGCCAGAGACAGTAATTTTCACATGAGCGGCAGGATGACTGGGGCTTAGGGTTGCCAGATGTCCAGTTTTTGACCAGAACACCCACTCGAAAAGGGACCCTGGCTGCTGGGCCGTTAAAAGTCCGGTCGGTGGTGCAGGCAGGCTCCCTACCTGGCTCTGCACTGCTCCTGGGAAGCGGCGACATGTCCCTCTGGCTCCTAGGCACAGGGGCGGCCACAGGGGCTCCACATGCTGTCCCCGCCCTGAGCGCCGGCTCTACAGCTCCCATTGGCCAGGAACTGTGGCCAATGGGAACTGTGGGGGCAGCAGCTGCAGGTGGGGGCAGCGCACGGAGCTGGAGGGACATGAGGGTTGCTTCCCGGGAGCAGCCTGAGGTAAGCGCCGCCCATAGCCCGCATTCCTCCCTCCTCCCCTCCCACACCCCAACCCCCTGCCCTAGCCCTGAGCCCCCTCCCGCACCCAAGCTCCCTCCCAGAGCCCGCACCCTGCAGCCCCTCCCACGCCCCTACCCTCTGCCCCAGCCCTGAGCTCCCTCCTGCACCCAAACTCCCTCCTGGAGTCCACACTCCCTCCCACACCCCAACCCCCTGCCCCAGCCCAGAGCCTCCTTCCACACTCGAAATCCCTTGGACCCAGCCTGGAGCCCCCTCCTGCACCCCAAACTCCTCAACCCTGGCCCCACTCCACAGCCCACACCCCCAGCCAGAGCTCTCACCACCACCACGACCGCCCCCGCACTCCAACCCCCAGCCCTAGCCTGGTGAAAATGAGCAAGTGAGTGAGGGTGTGGGAGAGCGAGGAGGAAGGGGAGATGGAGTGAGTGGGAGTGGGGCCTCGGAGAAGGGCTTGGGGCAGGGGTGGGGCAGGGGTGTTCCGTTTTCTGCCATTAGAAAGTTGGAAACCCGACGGGGGCTCTAAGCCAGAGGGTTCAGGGGCGGCCTGACACCAGAGTCAGTGAGCGACTGAAGGTGGCATGCTGTGACCTTTGAACCTGCCCAGCAGCCAGGCGCTGTGTGAGTCCTGCCCGTCACAGCTCTCTGAGGATGCGTGTTGTGCACATTAGCAGGGCCAGCTCTAACTTTTTTGCCGCCCCAGGCAAAAAAGAAGAGCGACGCCCTGCCGTCTCCCCCCCCCCCGC
>NC_048313.1:1493780-1524951 GCF_013100865.1 Trachemys scripta elegans | reverse complement strand
GGGGGGGAGCCCAAGGCTGGGCTGGCAGCAGGCTGCGGGTCAGGAATGAGGGGCACCAGCAGAGCTGGGGGAGGGGAGGCTGGGAGCAGCAGGGGGCTGTGGGTCAGAATTGAGAGGCACCGGCAGAGCTGGGGGGGGCTCAGCAGAGGCCATGGGGTTGGTCTGAGGCCCTGGCCGTGGGGCGATGGGAGCGGCCTGGGGGGTGACTGAGAATGACAAGCCCTGGCCTGTCACCCCTCCCCCACACCTGGACCTCAGGGGCCCCTCTCCCAAGCCTGTCCTAGGTCCTGCGCCCTGCGGCCCCCCCCTCCTGCTGGGGGCTCCCCATGCCTGGGCCTGCCCTAGGGCCCTGCCGTTGCCCCCTCCCTCTGGGGCTCCCCAGAGCCCTACCCCCCTTGGACACTGGCAAAGACCAGGTAGTAAGAGCGCTGTTGTCCCCTTCCCCGATTGGCCCCAGCCCCCCAGGTCCCAGGCGTGTGGGAAACACCGCGGGCCCCCGCCAGGCAGGGCTGGCAGCAGCGGCCTGATGACTTTCCCAGCTTTGCTCCCCTCACACGCAGGAATTTCCTTCCTCCAAGCCCCGGCTGGACTCCACCGGCTTCCCTGGAGTGAGCCAGGGGTTGGGGGGAGCTGGGGCAGGGGAGCCCTGCAGGGTGTGGGAGGGGGCACCTTGTCCCAGATTCCCCCTCGGTGGGGGGGGGGCAGATCGATGTTGCCCCCGGGCGGTGGGAAGAACCGAGCCCCCTGCCCTGCTGCCGGTATGGCCAGGGACGGGTTGTTCCTGGAAAACACAGCCAACTTGGCCAGGATGTGCCGCATGGTGGAGCGGTTCCGGCAGGGCAAGGCTGGGACAAAGGGTCACACGGTGCGTGTGAGCTGGGGCCGGGCAGGGACCATGTGGGAGATACAGACCCACCTGTGCCAGGCACTGTCCAAGGCACCGGCAGGGAACCCGCTGCCCTAGCACCAGCCCCGGCTCCATGGCCAACTTTTGTGCCATGCCTTGGCCTGGAGAATGAGCCGCCCCAAAGGGGTCAGTACTTGGGAAGTGGGGAGGGAAAGACCCCCTCCCTCCCCGCTCAGCCCAGCCACCCCACCAGCAGCCCCTGGGGCGCCCGTCTGGGCAAGGCCCCGATCGGTGCAGACGGCCCCACACACCCGAGAGCAGCCTTTAAATTAACGTTTATTCCTTATCATACAGTTACAGACTGAACTCGAGCCCTGGGTGAGCCAGACCCCACCCCACGACTGGGCAGCCTGGGGAGGGGGGGCTATGCAGAGGGCCCCCACTGGGTGAAATGAGACCCTTCCTGCCCTGGGCCTATGCTGTGGGGGCGTGGGGGTGGGCACCACACCTGGCTCCAGCGCCCAGTGTTCTGGCACGGACCCAGTTGCAGCTGCTGCTCAGGGGGTCAGTAGTGGCTGGATCCTCTGGGGGGCTGGCAAGTCACAGCCAGGAGGGGCCCTGGGGGGTATGGTGTTACCCCACGGGTGGGCACTGGGAGGTGGGGCAGCCGGAGGGGAGCAGGGCAGAAGGGCTACCAGCCCCAGTGGGAGGTGGCATGGCCAGCGGGCACAAAGGGTCAAACACCCCCCCAGCATGTCCCACCCACAGGCCTGGCCTTGCCCCAGCAGCTGCAGCCCCATGCGAAGGGCCCAAGTGCATCTCTGGGGAGGGCTGCCATAAATGAACATCCGAAACCCCCTGCTCGGGGGCAGCGCTGTGCACCAGTGTGAGTTCAGGACCGAAGCGCTGGGGCCTGAGGGGGGCTCACAGGCAGCAAGGCTGGTTGCCTGTGTCCCGGCCTCACCCACCCGGCTGTCAGGACCGGGTCTTTGGGTGCAGACTGGGTGACATGGCCTGGGGCCAGCAGGATACAGGAAGCTGCTCCCTGGCGCAAGGCGCCGGGCCTGGCGCGGCTCAGGGGCTGGGTCCTGGCTCGGCTCACACCTGGATGTCCGCCTCATGCTCGCTGGGCTGGGGCTGGCATGTATCAGGCGCGGGACCCAGGCATCCCCAGCGCAGCCAGCCCAGGCAGGCGGGCGGCAGGTGTGGCAGGGCCCCACTGAAGCAGCGCACCTCACGGGCGGCGGGGATCTCTGAGAAGAAGGTCCGCTCCCGGCACTCTGGAACCTCGCCCTTGCTCAGCTCCAGGTCTTTCACCACAGCCAAGATCTCCTGGCGCTGCGTCTGACCCCGCAGGCCCCGCACGTCCAGCAGGGCCGCCACATGCTTCTTCCTGCCAAGACAAGGAGAGGGTGCTCAGAACAGCCCCCCACGGCACCGGGCAGAGCCACGCCACTGGGGCCATTGCCGTATCCACCCACGCCAGTGGGCACACGGCTACGGGGCAGAGCCTGCAGCCAGGGCACCGCCCAGAGAGCCGGAGATGGGAGACGCCAGGCCAGCTCCCTGCGGAAACCTGGGAACAAGCTCTTGCCCCAGCCCAGAGAGGGGGCAACTCCTTAGACAGGCCACAAGGGGGCCCAGTCCCCCCATAGCCCAGCCAAGGGTTCAGGGAAGGACCCAATGTGAGTGGGGCTGGGGATGCAGCTGCCTTCTGCCATGGGGCAGTGAGGGGAGCACCCCTCCCTTGGCAACCGGGCCGCACCTGGGCAGAGGCCCTGACTGAGGGGAGCCACAGAGCGGGGGGGAGGCATTCACCAGAAATAAATGGAGTCACCTCCCTAGCAGTGTCAGCCTGGTGCCAACAAGGTCCCCCCATCAGCACCCCCTGGCGGTGTAGCCTGGTGCCCACCGGGTCCCGTCCCCATCAGCGCCACCTGGCGGTGTCAGCCCGGTGCCCACCGGGACCCTCCCCGCACACACACACGCTGTGCGAGGGCGGCTGGCCGCACTGCAGGGCAGGAGTTTATTTAAAGCTCCTGCCGGCATTTTCAGGATGTTGGCAGAGCGCCCGTGTAATCAGCAAGGTCCCGGCCTCCCCTCCAGGCACACGTTGCTCCCGGGCAGCTCCTGTAGGCTGCGGCGGGGGGGGCGGGGGGGGAAGAGGCAGCTTGGTGCGCCTGCTGGTGCCCGGCCCGGAGCTGGTTCTGGGGGACAGCCCCGCTGGGGTCAGCTCTGGCTCCCACAACTGCCCCGGGGCCCTGCCGTGAGCCAGCGCCTGTCCCAGAGCCCGGGGCAGCCGCCAGCTCAACACTTCCTTCCTTGGGGGGCTTCCGCCACGGTGCTGAGCCCCGGGGGGCCGCGACCTGTGAATCCCGCTGCTGGGAAGACGGAGCCGGCTGGCAGGGGGCTGGCTTAGGGGGATCTCTCCAGAGGCAGGTGTCCCAGATGCATTCCCAGGGCAGCGCAGTCCAGCCCCTGGCAATGCCAGGCCAGCGGGTGGGGGGCGTTGTGTGGTGCTGGGAGGGGATGGGGTGGAGGGCAGGGTGGGTGGCATGGGGGTGGGGGGTTATACATGTCTGCCCCCACACACACACACTGAAGGTCTCTTCCGGAGCAGCCCTCCACCCCTGGCCCCTTTCCATGGGTCTCCACAACTGCGAACTGCCCCACGATGGCAGCCAGGGGAAGTCACTCCCGGGCCCCTTCCTGTCTGAGCCCAGCCGCTTGTTTTTCTCCTCCAGCCCCGTCTTCAGCCACCCCTGCTCGCCGCCCCGCCCTGGCCGGCTGCAGGAAACGGCTCGCAGCCACGCTTCGCAGGCTATCTGTCGCCTCCCAGCCCTGTGCCCGGATGCAATCAGCGGAAGATGGAAAGAGGAGCTGCGCCAGGAGCACGATAACCCCCCTTCGCCCCAAGAGTGACGCAGGCGGCCGCGGCAGAGCCCAGCGCCGGGCAATGCCGCGGACGGGGGCATTTTTATCTCCCCTGGTCCTGGGAAGCGGCTTGTGACTCCGGGTTCCAGGAAAGCGCTGCTGGAAGCGTGGAGCAAGGGGAGGTGTCCCACGCCTAGATCAGCCTCCTAATTCTGGCCACACCGCCGCGCTGGGGGGGTCGCGTTCTGGCAGCGGCTGGGATCAGCCGGGGAGCTGGCAAGGACGTGCTGCGGGTGCCGCTGCTCCGGATCAAGACCTGGCTCCCGGCCGGCGAGCGCTCTGCGGCTGGGACTGTCCCTGGTTTCGCACCCATGCGGCACCCGGCACGCTGGGGCCTGTGCAGGTCCATGCTGCTCCTCTGTGCCAGGCAGGGACTTGTCCCCACCCCATCAGGCCTGCTCCTCTCGGTCCTCGGAGCACACCAAGGCCAATTCACCGGTGCCCTGCTCCTTGGCACCAGCGTGTGCCACATGGGGTATCCCCTAGCCTTCCCTACATGGTGGGAGCAGCGACCCAGGGCAGCAGGCAGAGTCCCTGGAGCACGGCAGGGAGGCCAGCTGGGGCCCCTGGGAAGCAGATTGCCAAAGGCCGGGCCTGCCTGAGCCTGGTGCCAGGGGGAGGGCTGGCTGAGCAGGGCATTGGCACGTCAGCACCACCTGCACCCGCCGTGCTGCCAGTGTGTGTCACTGCTGCCCCCTGCTGGAGAGGGTGTGTGCGTCAGGGTAAAACCCAACAGCCTCCAGGGCCAGAATCCGACCCCTGTGGGGCCAAGCAGCCGGAGATCCCTGCAGGGGGCTGCAGCAGTCAGCTCCGCTGGCGCGTGGGAAGCAGCTGGCGGGGGGGGGGGAGTCGCCCCAGAGGGCATCTCCCTGGGGGGCATGTGGAACATTTGCCCCTTTCTCAAGCAGAGGCCCCAGCTGTGGTGGCAAAACCATTTGCCCTTTTCCCGGCTGGTCACAACGGCGAGTTCACGCCCGTGTCCGCCCTGGAGCCATCTGTCCCTGTCAATCTTCTGGCTCAGCTGGGGTGACCTGTGGAACTCTCTGCCACAGGAGGCGTGCGGTCACACGCTGGGCCCGACCTTCCCCAGATCTGCCTGATTTCAGGGCCAGGAGCCAACCCCCACCGCGGGAGGGGGAAGAACCGTGGACCTGCATCACACCCCTGGCTAGGTGCATTATAGGAGCTCACTGTCCCTAAGAGCACCAGATACAGGAGTTGCATGCTGCTCTGAACCCACCTGCTGTCTGGCAGAGCATGGCCCAGCTCCCACTACAGCAGAGGTCCCAGCGGGGGGGCTCAGGGTTCATGAGGACTCAGGGGAGCTGGGAGCCACCAGTCCTGCCCCAGGGCAAAGTGCATTCAAGTGATGGGTGGCCCCTCCCCAGCACCCCCAGAGTCCCTCTCCAGTGGCAGTACTCATCTGGCTCCCCTGGGGCCTTGCCTGGGGCCACGTGGCTGCCACAGCTCAAACCAGCCCGGAGCCCTCCCTCCCCCGTGACAAGCGCAAGGCAGCCACAGAGCTCAGGGCTCCGCCTGGCCCTCAGCTCGCCTGGCTCTGTGACACTCAGCCGGGGCACAAGGAGCGAGAGGGGGAGCGGAGAGGGCAGCGCAGCTGTAACCCCAGAAGGATCCCCCCAGCACTGCAGCCCCGGCAGCTGTTTAACACGCCCCAGGGGGAGCGCAGGAATGGAGGGAGATTCATTAGCTAAGCTGAAATGCAGCCGAGACCTTTAACAGCCTCGAGAGCGCAGATCTCCCATCCGACCACCCACCGCAACCCTGCCGAGGTGGGGGGGGGCCAGACAGCAGCACGGCCCCCAGTGTCCTGGCAGCAGGAGTCCAGCGGGGGCGCCAAGGTGCTGGCCCCCTCACCGACGCTTCAAAGGATGGACCCGTTTCCACCCACCAGCCCCCCGTGGGCCGATGATGGAGTGACACTTGGGGGGGTCCCCCGGAGAGAGGATTTGGGGGACCCTGCCAGGGGAGGTATAGGTTAGGGACTGTGCACAGGTCCCATGGTGCCCCCCACTCACCGGACATCAGGGAAGTCCCGCACCAGCATCCCCACCTCCATCTGGATGGAAGGAGTGTCCTCCAGCCGCAGGATCTCGGCCAGGTGAGGCACCACTTCATTCAGCCAGGACGAGGTCGAGTTCTGTGGGCAGGGGGCAGTCAGGACAGGGCAGGGGCTAAGGAGACCCCCCCACACACCCCCAACCATGCCACTCAGGGGCTGGCGCCAGCAGCGAGACTGAGGGGACAAGCCAGCTGGAGCTCAGCCCCCCCCTTCTCCCCCCCGGTCCCCCAGGAGAACCCCAGCAATGGGGCTCAGTCAAGCGGCTGCACAACACCCAGGGCGGCACGGCCCAGCAGGCAGGGCTGGAGGCTGGTGCTAGTCCCGGCTCCGTCACCCCCCGCTGGGGGAACCGAGCCCCATCACTGCCCTGCGCCATGCCTCAGTTTCCTCTTCCACCCCGCGTCTGTTCACACAGGGAACTCCAGCGGGCAGGGCTCGGTGTCTGCGCAGCGTCCGGTGCCCCGATCCCGGCACAGTCCTGACACAGGGCAACAGGACGTGCTGGGAATCCCGGCTCCACCCTCACCGTTTTACCCCAAGCTGGGCCGGCTGGCACTGCCAGGCTCTGCCCTCCACCAGGAACCCCCCTCTGGGCAGCCTGCAGCTCAGACCCCGTCCCCTCTCCCAATCCACCGCCCCAGCTGAGCAATACTGGAGATTCATCCCCGGGGGTGGGGGGTCCTCACAGGGCAGCCCGCCCTGCCCCACTGTGCAGCGGGCCCCCCGCACCCTCCCAGCCTCGCCCCGGCTCACCAGCTGGCCGAAGAGCTCCTGCAGCTGGCGGCCTTCGTCCTCCAGCCGGGCCGCCACCTTGCCTCTCATCTTGTTCGAGCTGCAGACAAGCCGGACCTGCAGCAGGGGCCGGACGTACTGGAGCAGCACCCACCGGTGCACTTTGTTCACCAGCACCTGCGGGCCACAGGGCAGGTTCAGCCGGGCAACCTGCAGGGGAGGGGTGGACTCCGCGGGGGGGCTCTGCTCCCCCCAGCTGGGCCACCAGGGCGGGGGGAGCCCCCAGGAATGCTGCTGCGCACTGCACTGTGGCTATTCCCCGCCCTCAGGACCCACGGGGGGCGGATCAGGGGCGTGGCCGGAGAGCACTGCGCCGCGGCTATTCCCTGTCCCCAGGGCCTTCAGCTGCAGAATCTCCGGGAGACGCCTCCCCTGGACGTTGTCCCACTGGTGCAGGTCCCAGAGCGTCCAGCTCAGCAACTGGGAGGTCCTGGAAGGAGGGGCCAGGACCATGTGTGACGAAGTGGGACTATTCTTAATGTTTCCTCTGAATACTGTATGGGTGCCTCAGTTTCCCCTATGCAGTTCTTAAGTCTCTAGGTGGTGGGATAAAGGCCAGTGTGCATAATGGCCGACACTCTGTCTCCTGGCAACAAATGGCCGGGGTCCTTCCCCCCTGCAAGGGGATAGCTAAAGGTGAACAAAGAGATCAGGTGACCCAGAGGTGAAAGTAAGCCGGTCCGGTCTGGCGTACCAGCAAAAGCCAGTACACCGTGCCAGATTGCACCGGGCGGGGCGCTCCGAGCCCTTTAAATCCTGCCCGCAGCTCCCGCCGCTGCAGGGAGCCCCGAGCCCTTTAAATTGCCCCTGAGCCCTGGGGGCTCCCAGCCACCTCTGTAGCTGGGAGATCCGGGGTGATTTAAAGGCCCTGGGGCTCCCAGCCACAGCTGGTGCCCCAGGGCCTTTAAATCTTGAGAGGCCCCGCCTCTTCCAGTGGAGGCCACGCCCCCCTCAGGACTCTGGCCATACCCGTAAGTCCTGTAAGTTACTTTCACCCCTTAGGTGACCTCCTGGCCCGGGAAAGAGACAAAGGCCAGAGAGGAGGGGCTGGAGAGTTTCAGTTTGGAGCTGGCTGGGGATGGGAAGTGAGGGCAGACGGGGTTGTCTGGCTCGCTGGGCCCCAGAATGGACCCGGCTGAGGGGCCCCGTTCACTGTACCTACAAGTTCTGTTTTAGACTGTGTTCCTGTCATCTAATAAACCTCTGTTTTACTGGCTGGCTAAAAGCCACGTCTGACTGCGAAGTGGGGGTGCAGGACCCTCTGGCTTCCCCAGGACCCCGCCTGGGCGGACTCGCTGTGGGAAGCGCACGGAGGGGCATATGCTGAATGCTCCAAGATCAGACCCAGAAAGGTGAAGCCGTGTGAGCTTCTTGCCCTGAAAACAGTCTGCTCTGAGAAAGGAGGCTCCCCGAGTCCTGACTGGCTTTGTGGGGAGCAGTTCCAGAGCATCGCCTGGGGACTCCATCACACCTGGCTCTGACAGTTGCTGATGCCAGACGCTTCAGAGGGAACGAACAGAGCAGGGGAATTATCGAGTGATCCATCCCGTTGTCCAGTTCCAGCTTCTGGCAGTC
The DNA here is from genome assembly GCF_013100865.1 of Trachemys scripta elegans. NCBI lineage: Eukaryota > Metazoa > Chordata > Testudines > Emydidae > Trachemys > Trachemys scripta. The sequence goes on along the minus strand of NC_048313.1, from coordinate 1,516,723 downwards.
AGAGGCGAGGGACACCCACATCCAGAGCATGGGGCTGGGTCCCTGCCCATCTTGGCTAATAACTATTGATGGACCGGTCCTCCAGGAGCTTTTTTAACCCAGTTATAGTTTTGGCCTTCACAACATCCCCTGGCAAGGAGTTCCACAGGTTCACTGCGTTGTGCGAAGAATTACTTCCTTCTGTTTGTTGCTGCCTATTAATTTCCCGGTTCTTGTATGATGTGAATGGGTAAATAATACTTCCCTAGTCACTTTCTCCAGACCAGGCACGATTTTACAGACCTCTGTCATATCCCCCTTAGTCATCTCTTTTCCAAGCTGAACAGTCCCCGTCTTTTAATCTCTGCTCCACCCTCGTCTCTGCGCCTTTCCCAATTCTAACCTCTTGGGTTAGAGCTGGGGCGACCAGCCCCGCACACAGTCTGCCAGGTGTGGGTGTATACGGATTGATAGAGGGGCAGGATATTGACTCTCTCATGATCTATCTCAGTGGGTCTCAAACTTTTTTTACTGGCGATCCCTTTCACCCAGCAAGTCTCTGAGTGTGACCCCCCTAATAAATATATAAAAAAGTGTGTTTAATTTAACACCATTATAAATGCTGGAGGCAAGCAGGGTTTGGGGTGGAGGTTGACTGTTCGCGATCCCCCATGTAATAACCTCATGACTCCCCTGAGGGGTCCCGACCCCCAGTTTGAGAACCCCTGATCTATCTGAACACTGGGTCCTCAGACAGACCAACCTTCCCCCCTCAGACAGACCCAGGCCGTGTCCCAGGAGTGCCCTGGCCTGCCCCCACGTACCCGGAGCTCCTCGAAGAGTTGCTGGGCCAGGACATGGTTGCAGAGCCGGGTCACCTTGTCCAGGGCGGCGCTGGCCTGGCGCTGGGGGGCTTCGCTCTCCGAGTGGCCAGACTGCGCCAGCTGCTCCACGTATTCCCTGGGGAAGTGGCACCTGTCAGCAAGCCAGCCCACAATGCCCTGCAGCAACGCCCCCTCCAGGCATGGGCCCCAGGCCCCCATCACCCTGGCAGGGGCCCAGATCTTGCCATGCTCTCCAGCCAGGGGGCCTTGGGTATGGCTGTGGGGCAGAGAGCCTAGCCCAGCAGGGAGACCTCAGGGGAGTCCAGCAGGGGTCCTTGGGGGCATGACTAGGGAGGGAGCCCAGTGGGGAGCCGGGGGGGGGGGGGGGGACGAGGGGGGGGCCCCCGGGGGGGGGGGGGGGGGGGGGGGGGGGAGGAACTTGGCCACAAGGGACCTAATGCAGGGCTTGGGGGCAGGCACAGCCACACCGGGGGATGCAGGGTGCCTGCTACAGGCTCTGTAGGCCCCTGGACCCAGGCAGGGGGATGGGCCGGCTCACCCCAGCACCCAGGTCTGCCACCCCCCAGCCCTGGGCAGGCAAAAGGTATGGGGGCCCTGCACCTGAAGGGGGGGCAGCAGTTGACGAGCGCGATGGTCCTGCCCACATAGCTGTCGGTGGGGGGGCCGCTCTTGCCGGGCCCCTCGTGGAACTGCTCCACCTTGCTCTGAAAGCTGCAAAAGGGAGAGATGGCACGTGCTGAAGGGGTGTCCTGAGGCTCTGGGGGGATCCCCACCCCCTATACCAGGGACAGCCCTGGGGGGGATCCCTACCCCTCCCTGCCCAGGAAGGGCATCCTTGTACCTCCAGGCACATGTCCCACAGTGCTCTCTCTGACCGACCCCAGGGGAGGGACCCGCACCCCCCTCCTCCGCTCAGCTGTCACCTCCTAGGCCCCCTCCTCCCCCAGACCAAACCCCGCCCAGCATGGGGAGGGGAGAGAAACCTGAGCCGAGGGCTGGAGCCCACGGGGCTGGCTTGGCCTTCCTTGTCTTCAGCCCTAAGGCAGGAAATCTGCAGGCCTGGGAGATGCTAGCCTTGGCAGGGGGCTGGACAGACGGCCTGACGGCTCCCCCGAGGGTTGGGGAACCTCAGTGGGAGACGGCACCACCGCAGGGACAGGGGAGTAACGACCGTCCATGGGCCGAGCAGGGCGTGCCAGGGCTGAGCTAAACGGGCCTGGACACGGATGAATCTGTTACCCTGCAGGAGAAGGGCACCTCCCTCCTACGCTGGATTTGAGCACTAGCCTATCGCTAACGGGAAACCACCATGCGGAGCGGGGTCTTCAGTCATCAGCTGGGTAGCCCCCATCTGACCCTGCAACCCGGCTGGGCCCATCAGAGCCATCGGCACGCCAGAGACAGGGCCGGCTGCTGCCTGTCACCGCCAGGGCCCCCAGGAAGCGCTTCGGCCCAGGGCTAGTGCTGCGGGCTGGGCTGGGGGCTTTGACCGGGTCACGTGGCTTGAAGCCCTCCTGGCTTCTTCGCCGAGTCCAGTGAAAGTCCCCCAGGCTTTGCTGCGTCCCGCGCCCCGGGCTCTCGCCAAGAGACAGCTCCTGGGTTTGAGCCCTGCAGCGCCTGATGCTGGGGCCAGGACCTAGGGACCCTCTGACCGACTGGCAATTCACACAGTATTTGTAACAGGGCCCATCGCTCCGCACAGCCCATGGGTCTCCCAGCCCGGGGGCGGGGCTGGCCGCGCTGAGTGTGTGTGTGTGTGGCTGGGAGCCAGGGTGGTGGTGGCGGCTAGGAACCCACCCCGATTCCCCCCCACCGGGAAGCCCTTCCACCTGCTCTCCCCCCCCCCCATGAGTCCCACGTGACCCCCCCAGAACAGGGCCCCGGTGTAGCCTCCCGCCATCTCCCCTCCCGGCGTACCTCTGCAGGAACTCGGCCAGACCAGTCAGACAGCAGAGCACTATCTGCTCCCCGAACTCCGGCGTGATCCGGGGGGCCTTGTCCACATGGGCCTTCAGCACCTGCAGGGAGAGGAGCAGGCCACTGAGTTGCTGGGGGAGCGGGGAGCCTCCTGCCGCCGGATGCACGGACTGGGGGCCCCCAAACCTCCGGCGGGCACGACTGACTCACCCCAACAGCAACAAAAGGGAGGCCCCAGCAGGCCCTGCCCAAGCCCCGGGCACCATCGGCTGCACCCAGCACCGCCTGGGGAGGGGCTGCGAGCTGCCAGCCCAGGGCAGGTCCAGCCATGCCCCCAGTACCCAGCCCAGGCCAGGCCTAGCTCAGCAGCTGTCTGCTCCCGCGGGGCACGGCACTGAGGGGGGCTGGCCAGTGGGCAGCCTGGGGGGTGGTGCTGGCTGGCTGGCAGAGGGGAGCCCCGCACAGGCCCACTGCAGAGCTCGCGGGGGCAGAGGACTGACTCTCTGGCCCAGGGGACCTGCCCCGGGGCCCCGTCTGTTGTTGGCAGCTTTCCCCTGCAGCCCCTAGAGCCCGGAGAGGGCAGGGAGAGACAGGCAGAGCCCGCCTGTGCCCTCTGCCAGTGGGAGCCGCAGCTAATCAGCATGGGCCCCTGATGGCATCCCCAAGGCCGGGAACCCACAGAGGGGCCAGCAAGCGAAGAGCCCTGGGGCAGCCAGTAGGGGGCAGGTGTCTCCCCGGGGCAGCCGTGTCTTGGCAGGGGTTGGGATCCAGGATGGGCGAGCCCGGGGATAAGCCTATAGCCCTGCCCTGGCTCTAGGGGGATGGGCACATGGGCCCACCCCACACCCAGGGTCCATGGGGAGCTGGGAGAGCCAGGCTGCGGCTTGGGGAATGGGACGGGGGGGGGGAGGGAGGGGAAGGCTGGACCTGGCCGCCAGGGAAGGGGGGAGAGGAGGAGCCTGGATCAAGCCCCAGGCCGGCTCGGCTGGGCCAGGGGCTGCCCTCTGCCCTAGCACCCGTGGGCCCAACGGGCGACTCCTGGCCCCGCTCAGCCAGCACGAGAGGCTGAGGCCACTAGCGCCTGGAGGGTGAACAGCTGACTGCATGGGGGGGAGAGAGGGTTTGTGTGTGGCAGGGAAGGCCTGGCACAGGGGGAGGGGGAGTGGGGAGCCCGGGGGCCAGGCATGGCAGGGAAGGGTCCCGGGGAGCCTGGGGGCCAAGCACGGCCAGAGGAGGAGTGGGGGGCCCGGGGGCCAAGCACGGTTGGAAGGGGGTGGGGGGCCCAGTGCAGACGGGTAGCGGTGAGCGGCCTGGCCCTGGACGCACAGAGATCACCCGGCTGGACAGCTCCAGCTGGCTGTGGTCCCGTCCAGGCTCCTGGGCCCAGCGCTGCTCCTCCTCCCGCAGCTCCCGGCTCATGTCTGCCACGATCTTGGTCTAGGTGGAAACAGAGAAGATGTCACCGGTGGGGGGATGGGCTGCCCTAGCACCTCTCGCCCTATGGCCTGGTGTCCGGCTGCCCGGCTCCCAGCCAGGCCCTGCAGCTCGGCCGGACTGTAAATCCTCCCGCCCCCGACCAGCTCCCCCCACCTACTTATTAAAGGACTGACACCTGCAACCCCCTGGACTATTGGGGGGGAAATCACCCACTCCCAGCGCAGAGGCACCCAGGGGAAGAGAAGGGGGTGGGGAGGTACCATGGGGAGGGAGTGGGGCAGGAGCAGGGTGGCGCCGCAAGGGGCAGGGGAGGAGTCTGAGGCTGCCATGGGGAGGCAGAGTGGAGGGAGGAGGCGCCGTGGGGGGTGGGCACCAGGCCCCGCTGTTACCTTCACTGCCGCAACGCAGGCCTCCTCCAAGCGGCGCCGGGTCTCGGGGGGCAGCAGGGGCTCTAGCTCGTGGGCACTGAGCAGTGGGGCGATGTCCAGCCGCCCCAGCACCTCCCTGGGGGCAGAGACAGCCATGAGAGCAGGGCCGCCCCCCGCACCCTCCCTGCATGGCCCCCTTCCCAGTGCCAGCTCACAGGGCCCCAGTGCCAGGTACCAGCCCTGCCCCTCACCCCCACCCACATACCAGCCCGTCCCTGCCCCCCCCGCCCGCCCCCGGCTCCAGAAGCCAGCCCCGCCCCTCACCTGGGGTAGGTGTTGCTGTGCCAGTCCAGGAGAAAGTAGAGCTCGGCGATGGACAGGTTCCTCTGGGCGATGCTGCCCAGCAGCTGGGCCAGCCCCTCATGGTAGCTGCGGGCATAGACGTCCAGGGCCTGGTACTCGGGGGGATACGCCGGCAGCAGGTGGGTCCTGACAGCGCTGAGGTCCTCCACCAAGCAGCGGGTCAGGCGCTCCACGTGCCCCGCCAGGGGGCCGCCACTGTCCTCCGTGCACTGGCCCAGCCGCTCGCCCACCGCCCGCTTCACCGCCTCGGCCCACCTGCGGCGCATGGCCCGGGGCCGGGGCCCCGCGCCGCCCCCCTGCGCCTCCAGCCACCGCCGGTCCGCGGCCTCCTCCTGCTCGATCACCTGCACCATTAGCTCCAGGGCCGGGTAGGTGCCTCGGGCCGCCAGGGCCTCGGCCAGCATAGCCCACAGCTGCTGGAGCAGGGCCTCGTACAGCAGCGTCACGTCCTTGGCCTTGCGGCTGCCGGCCCCGGCCTCGCCGCTCGAGGGGCCCTCCCGCCCGCACTCCACCTCCAGCTCGATGATGTGCTTGTCGGCCGCCAGCAGGTCCCGCTGCTGGATCAGGTTCAGAATCTCCAACACTGCGGGCAGCGGAGCAGAGAGGTCAGCGCGGACCCCGGGGGAAGGGGAGCCCAGGGCTGGGCTGGCAGGGGGCTGCGGGTCAGGAGTGAGGGGCACCGGCAGAGCTGGGTGCGGGACACAGAAGGGCCGTGGGTCAGGAGCGCTAACCCCACACACACTCCGGCTCTGGCCACTTCCCCAGCACAAACTCTAACCGAGGGGAAGCAGAGCCGGGACGCAGAACCCCCGCTTGGCTTTACGTTGGCCCCAGCCCTTCTGGAGAACCTGGACTCTGGGTGGGAGCCGGACATGCCCCCTGCCGCCCCCCTGCCCCTGCCAGGGCTGCCTTCTGCCCTCCAGGTCAGCTGAAGAGCCAGCAGCCAGTGACCCCAGCCCAGGGGGGCAGGTACAACTATGCCCGGCTGGCAGGGGCACATATGGGGGACAGAGTGTCCCTGCCCCACGCTGGCTGGGAAGTGCCCACCTCTGCGCTGCCCAGTGGGGCAGGACACTCCGTCTGCCGGAGCCCGCCGGCTGCTGGATCAGCGTCCGGGGAGGCCGGCAGCAGAACAGCACCTGCTGGCCTCCCCAGACGCTTAGCTGGGCTGGGCTGGGCTGGACAGGGGACGGTCCTAAGCGTGGCCGTGAGCCGCCCCGAGCCGCGCCCAGCCCCAACCCACCCAGGGGCCGGCCACTGTGCCCTCATGGTGTCCAGCCACCTCGCCCTGGGGAACAGCACCTGGCACAGTGTTGGGGGAGGCACAGCCCACAGCATGGCCCCTGGTTGGGGTGAGGAGCACAGTACATGGCCCCACACCTGGGCGCACAGCGCTGCCCAGGCCTTGGGACCCACGGCCAGCCAGGCTGGTGACATGGGGTGCTGGGCCTGCGGGGGGGAGCAGACAGTGCCCCCCCTTCTCCTCCCCTGCCAGGGAGGGGTGCTCGCCCAGCGGAGAGTCTTTATCTGGGCATGGGGGGGGCAGCGGGTGCTCTCAGGTGACCTCTGACTCCCTTCTATGACCTGCAAGTGACACCCCCATCTGCCTTCGCCCTGTGGCAGGACCTTCCGAGCAGGGAAAGGGGCACCGAGCACCATGTGGCCCTGGCAAAGCAGAACACCGGGGTCATCTCCTGCTTCCCCCACAGCCCGCCTGCTCCGGACACATGTCTGATTCACCGGCTCCCCACCAGGCCAGCTCCTGCGCCCATCAAACCTCGCCCCCAGCGGGACAGCTCCTTCCATGGATCGGCACACGCTGAGCTCTGCGGGACGCCCGCTCCGGGGGCACAACAGGACTTCGCTCCGCGCCCCCTCCCAGCACCGTGCCGGGGAAGCTCCGCTGGCATTGGGACGGAAACATCCCACGTCCAGCCCTGCAGAGGGCAGCTGGGAACGTGGCCCAGGGAGACCGAGAGGCACAGACGCCAGGGGGCAAAGCGGGCCTCGGCATGGGCACCAAAGGCAGGGTTCCTACGCCCAGCTCAGATTATCCATAGCAACTGACTCTGAATTTTCCAAGGGTTTTTGGAGGGGGAGCCTCAGAATGCCGTCCCCCCTCAGCCCCCCAGGTAGAGACCTGACCCGCTGCATCTGTATCGGTCCCTACCCCTCCCTCCTCAGCGCGTCCCAGCGCCTCCCAGGTGCGGGCCTCATGGTCACTGGATCTCCAGTCAGGAACCAGCTGGCTTTAAAACAGAAACATGGGGGGGAATGTATTTGCACCTCAAAGGATCCTTAATTGGTGGGTGTTTGCTCTCCGTCCACTGGGTTTGGTGCCCTGGGGTGGGACAATGGGGCCTCTTTGGGGCCGGGGGCCAGACAGGGCGGCTCCATGGAATGATAAGGGATCTGCTCAGAACTGGCTGTTCCAGGCCCTGGTGCCGTGTTATCTTCCCATTTGGCCCCCCCTCATTGTTGGCTCCCCCCCGCGGAGCCCCAGGTCAGGCACCAGCCAGGGCATTGCCGGACCCATCCCATGCAGCTGCGTCCTGTGTCACTCACAGCACCTCTGTGGTTTTAGGGGTTTTGCCAAGAACCATTAGCAACAGCAGGGCTGCCCTGTCCAGGAACCCCACTCCCAGAGACGGGGCTCACCCCATGCAGAGTGATGCCCTACACCAAGCCCAGCTGTAGGGAGAACCCACTGTGCAGATGGGGAAACTGAGGCAGAGAGGCAAATGGACATACACAAGAGCCAGGGATAGAACCCAGGAGCCCTGGCTCCCAGCCCCCCTGCTCTAACCACTAGACCCTGCTCCCCTCCCAGCTCTGGGGATAGAACCCAGGAGTTCTGGCTCCCAGTCCCTTGCTCTAACCATTAGACCCCACTCCCCTCCCCACTCTCACCCGATCTAACCACTAGACCCCGTTCCCCTCCCAGAGCTGGGGATAGAACCCAGGAGTCCGAGCTTCCAGCCCCCTGCTCTAACCACTAGACCCCCTCTCAGACCCAGGACTAGAACCCACACACATCTCGGCTGGGAGCATGTCACGGTCGGCACCAGGGTCCCACTCTGCAAGCAGGATGCCCTGCGACTGGCCCTCACCACAGCAGCTCCTCTCAGCACTGGGGCCGGCCAGGAAGCGGGACCGACCTGTCACCCAAGGGGGGGACGGGGGGGGGGGGGGGGGGGGGGGAAGAGAAGAACACGGAAAGAAGCAAGGCTGGAAGGGGCTCCCCCGTGGGCTGAGGTCCTGGGACGGGGTAGCTGTAGGGGCTCATGGGGTGGGGGGGCAGGCGGTGCCCAAGACAGGGAGAGGAGGGGCTCCCCCACAGCTCCTCACAGTCCAGGGGAGGGGGCACCCCGGCGACATGACTCGGCCCATCAGTGGCTCCGTCGGGCAGGCTGCCTCCCCGGGATGTATGTGGGCACACCCTCCCCCACATCCCCCCCTCGTGGCAGGGCCCCCCAGCTGCAACACGGAGGGCGAGCCCAGGGCCCGGTTCCCACGGCCGCATGCCGGCTCACCTGACAGAGGCTCCTGGGCCTTGGCGTCGGTCTCCACCTCCTGGGCGGCAAGCGCCGGCTCCGGGGCCTCGGTGGGGCTGGGCTTGTCCACCAGCGAGGCCCGGCGCGCCCGGCCCCCCAGGCCCAGCTTGAGGAAGCTCATTCGCTTCCCGGCGTCGGGGACACCCTCGCGCTCGGCCGGGGAGCTCTCCGGCCCGCCCTGGCTCTCCCTGCGCCGCCCGTTCAAGAGCTGCAGGAGGCGGAAGTCCTCGGAGCAGCGCCGCGACTTCCGCTTCTCCAGGGACCCGAGGCCCAGGAAGGGGCGCCGGTCGGGCCCCTTGTCCCCGGCAGGAGCCTTCTCTTTGCCCGCCCCCTTCTTGCCCTTGCCCAGCCGGAAGGGGGACAGGCCCGCCAGCTTCTCTCGCGTCACCCGGCGCCGGTCCAGGCTGCCATTGACGAGGTCACGTTCAAAGCCACCATCCTCCTCCTCTGCCTCCTCCAGGAAGGGGTTCTGCTCCCCCAGGACAGAGTCCCCCGAGTTCTCCTCCAGATCCTCCTCGAAGGGGTTGGTGCTGCTCTCCTGGGCCAGGATCAGCTCCCCGGTGCTGCCCGGTGCCCTGTTGGCCGTGGCCATCTTCAGTTTGTAGGGGTTCTTAAGGACCGGCATGGCCACCACTATCCGGGACCTGGCAACACAGGAGACAGGGTCAAGCGCCGAGTGCGGGATGCAGGGATCCCGGTGCCATGGGAGGAGGAGCAGCTAGGGACATGGAACACCCAACCGCAGCCTAGCAACATATACCGCCATTGCATGCCCTGTCCTCTGTATCGCACATATCCTGTACCCCATCGCAGGCCCTGTACCCTGTATTGTACATATCCTGTACCCCATCACACACCCTGTACTGTACATACCCTGTACCCCATCACACGCCCTGTACCCTGTATTGTACATACCCTGTACCCCAACGCAGGCCCTGTACCCTGTATTGTACATACCCTGTGCCCCATCGCACGCCCTGTACCCCATCACACGCCCTGTACCCTGTATTGTACATATCCTGTACCCCATCACACACCCTGTACCCTGTATTGTACATACCCTGTATCCCATCCCATGCCCTGTACATACCCTGTACCCCATCACACACCCTGTACCCTTTATTGCACATACCCTGCACCCTATCCCATGCCCTGTACCCCATCCCATGCCCTATACCCCATCCCACGCCCTGTACCCTGTACCCCATCGCACACCTTGTACCCCATCGCACATACCCTGTACCCCATCGCAAGCCCTGTATCCTGTACTGCACATACCCTGTACCCCATCCCATGCCCTGTACTCCATCACACGCCCTGTACCCCGTATTGTACATGCTCTGTACCCCATCGCATACCCTGTATTGTACATACCCTGTACCCCATCACACGCCCTGTACTCTGTACCACACATACAGTAACTCCTCACTTAACATTGTAGTTCTGTTCCCGAAAAATGCAACTTTAAGTGAAATGATGTTAAGCGAATCCAATTTCCCCGTAAGAATTAATGCAAATGGGGGGTTAGGTTCCAGGGAAATTTTTTCACCAGACAAAAGACATTATATATATATATACACACACACACACACACATACACACTATAAGTTTTAAACAAACAATTTAATACGGTACACAGCAATGGTAATTGTGAAGCTTGGTTGAGGTGGAGGAGTCAGAGGGTGGGATATTTCCCAGGGAATGCCTTACTGCTAAATGATGAACTAGCAATTGGCTGAGCCCTCAAGGGTTAACTCTCACACTCTACAAGGCAGCAGGAATGGAGGGAGGGGAGAGAGCATCGCAGACAGAGACAGAGACACACACCTGTATGTGTGTGAGAGAGAGAGATGCGCATTTCCCCTTTAAGTACCCTGTCTTGTTAATGGATCAGCTTGCCCTGACATTACCCCCCCCTCTTCATCCGCTCCCCCCACACAGCAAGCAGAAGGCTCCTGGAGCAGGTCTAAGGCAGAGGGCAGGAGCAGCACATGACAGTGGGGGGAGGAACAGCTGCAATTGTTAGCCTGCTGGGCAGCTGCTGCACAGGGAACTTAGGGGAGCGGGGAGCTGATAGGAGGGCTGCCGGTCCACCCTGGTTCCAAGCCCCCACCCGCTCGCTGCGACGGGCTGCTCTTCCTGCAATCAGTGAACAAAGCAGGCAGCTGCCAAACGACCTTAGAAGGGAGCATTGCACAACTTTAAACGAGACTGTTCCCTAATTGATCAGCAATGAAACAATGTTAACTGGGATGACTAAGTGGGTGGTGAAACACTGGGAGGGTGGTGAAACACTGGAATGCGTTACCTAGGGAGGTGGTGGAGTCTCCTTCCTTGGAGGTTTTTAAGGCCCGGCTTGACAAAGCCCTGGCTGGGATGATTTAGCTGGGAATTGGTCCTGCTTTGAGCAGGGGGTTGGACTAGATGACCTCTTGAGGTCCCTTCCAACTCTGATATTCTATGATTCTAAGTGAGGAGTTACTGTATCCTGTACCCCCTCCCATGCCCTGTACCCCATGTCATAGAATCAGAGAAGATCAGGGTTGGAAGAAACCTCAGGAGGTCATCTAGTCCAACCCCCTGCTCAAACCAGTTCCAACACCCACTAAATCATCCCAGCCTTAGAGGTTGAGTACATTAGCTTTTTCCACATCCTCGGTCACTAGGTTGCCTCCCTCATTCAGTAAGGGGCCCACACTTTCCTTGACTTTCTTCTTGTTGCTAACATACCTGAAGAAACCCTTCTTGTTACTCTTAACATCTCTTGCTAGCTGCGACTCCAAGTGTGATCTGGCCTTCCAAGATTTCACTCCTGCACACCTGAGCAATATTTTTATTCTCCTCCCTGGTCATTTGTCCAATCTTCCACTTCTTGTAAGCTTCTTTTTTGTGTTTAAGATCAGCAAGGATTTCACTGTTAAGCCAAGCCGGTAACCTGCCATATTTACTATTCTTTCTACACATCGGGATGGTTTGTTCCTGCAACCTCAATAAGGATTCATTAAAATACAGCCAGCCCTCCTGGACTCCTTTCCCCTTCATGTTATTCTCCCAGGGGATCCGGCCCATCAGTTCCCTGAGGGAGTCAAAGTCTGCTTTTCTGAAGTCCAGGGTCCGTATTCTACTGCTCTCCTTTCTTCTCCTTTCTTCGAGGTTTTTAAGGTCAGGCTTGACAAAGCCCTGGCTGGGATGATTTAGTTGGGGATTGGTCCTGCTTTGAGCAGGGGGTTGGACTAGAACCTCCTGAGGTCCCTTCCAACCCTGATATTCTATGATTCAGCCAGGGCTTTGTCAAGCTACGGATGGAGATTCCACCACCTCCTTAGGGAACCCATTCCAGTGCTTCACCACCCTCCTAATGAAAACTAATATCCAACCTAGACCTCCTGCACTGCAACTTGAGACCATTACTCCTTGTTCTGTCATCTGCCACCACTGAGAACAGCCGAGCTCCATCCTCTTTGGAACCTCCCTTCAGGTAGTTGAAGGCTGCTATCAAATCCCCCCTCACTCTTCTCTTCTGCAGACTAAATAACCCCAGTTCCCTCAGCCTCTCCTCATAGGTCATGTGCCTCAGCTCCCTAATCATTTTTGTTGCCCTCTGCTGGACTCTCTCCAATTTGTCCACATCCCTTCTGTAGTGGGGGCCAAAACTGGACACAATACTCCAGATGTGGCCTCACTAGTGCCGAATAGAGGGGAATGATCACTTCCCTCGATCGGCTGGCAATGCTACAACTAATGTAGCCCAATATGCTATTAGCCTTCTTGGCAACAAGGATGCACTGTTGACTCATATTCAGCTTCTCGTCCACTGTAATCCCCAGGTCCTTTTCTGCAGAACTGCTGCTTAGCCAGTCGGTCCCCAGCCTGTAGCAGTGCATGGGAGTCTTCCGTCCTAAGTGCAGGACTCTGCACTTGTCCTTTTTGAACCCCATCAGATTTGTTTTGGCCCCATCCTCCAATTTGTCTAGGTCACTCTGGACCCTATCCCTACCCTCCAGCGTATCTACCTCTCCCCCCAGCTTAGTGTCATCCGTGAACTTGCTGAGGGTGCAATCCATCCCATCATCCAGATCATTAATGAAGATGTTGAACAAAACCGACCCCAGAACCGATCACTGCGGGCACTCTGCTTGATACCGGCTGCCAACTAGACATCGAGCCATTGATCACTACCTGTTGAGCCCGATGATCTAGCCAGCTTTCTATCCACCTTATAGTCCATTCACCCAATCCATACTTCTTTAACTTGCTGGCAAGAATACTGTGGGAGACCGTATCAAAAGCTTTGCTAAAGTCAAGGTATATCATGACCACCACTTTCCCCATATCTCATCGTAGAAGGCAATCAGGTTGGTCAAGGCATGACTTGCCCTTGGTGAGTCCATGTTGACTGTTCCTGATCACCTTCCTCTCCTCCAAGTGCTTCAAAATGGATTCCTTGAGAACCTGCTCCATGATTTTTACAGTGATTGAGGTGAGGCTGACCGGACTGTAGGTCCCCAGATTCTCCTTCTTCCCTTTTTTAAAGATGGACACTACTATATTTGCCTTTTTCCAATCGTCTAGGCCCTCCCCCGAACACCAGGAGTTTTCAGAGATAATAGCCAATGAGTCTGCAATCACATCAGCCAACTCCCTCAGCACCCTCGGATGCAGCGCATCTGGCCCCATGGACTTGTGCATGTCCAGCTTTTCTAAATAGTCCTTAACCTGTTCTTTCACCATTGAGGGCTGCTCACCTCCTCCCCATACTGTGCTGCCCATTGCAGCAATCTGGGAGCTGACCTTGTCTGTGAAAACTGAGGCAAAAAAAGCATTGAGTAAGAACAGAAGAACGGCCATACTGGGTCAGACCATCTAGCCCAGCATCCTGTCTTCCGACAGTGGCCAATGCCAAGTGCCCCAGAGGGAATGAACAGAACAGGTAATCCTCGAGTGATCCATCCCGTCACCCATTCCCAGCTTCTGGCAAACAGAGGCTAACAGCCATTGATGGACCTATCCTCCATGAATGTATCTAGTTCTTTTTTGAACCCTGTTATAGTCTTGGCCTTCACAACTTCCTCTGGCAAGGAGTTCCACAGGTTGACTGTGCGTTGTGTGAAAAAATACTTCCTTTTGTTTGTTTTAAAACCTGCTGCCTATTAATTTGATTTGGTGGCCCCTAGTTCTTGTGTTATGAGAGGGAGTAAATAACACTTCCTTATTTACTTTCTCTATACCACTCAGGATTTTATAGACCTCTATCATATCGCCCTTTAATTGCCTCTTTTCCAAACTGAAAAGTCCCAGTCTTATTAATCTCTCCTTATACGGCAGTTGTTCCATACTGATACCAGTCAGCTATGTGTTCTTTGGGAACCAGGGTGCAGTATCTAGCCTGTCTGACACCCCACCACCACCAGCCTCTGCTTAAACCAAAACCCATCAGAGAAAAGACTAGCAGAGAGCAGTGAAGGGCGCTGGGAGACACACCTAGACCCCTCCTGACAAGGGTGACAAGAACAAAGACATCTCCATTTGCATACAGAATGGAGAACAGAAAACCACACTGAACTCTGGGACCAGAAAAGCAGGGACGCACTGCATCATGGGGAATCTCTGCTCCAGATGCTAATGAACCTACGCCTGCACACACCCAGCTCAGCAGTTATCAGACCAATTCTAGTAATGAATCCTTGATTGATATCCAAATACTGAAGCTGCCTAGTTGCATTGTGAGCTCCCTGGAAGGAACATCGCCCATAGCCAGGAGTGATCAGTTCCTATTGACTCAAGGGTTTTCTTTAGGCCAGTCATCAGTTTACCCATAAACAAATCTAGTGTTCTCCCTTGAACCATTGCATTCTCTCTACAAAAACCCCTACCTATACCCAAGTAAGTGTTCTGATGCTTGGATCCAAACTCTCCATCAGTTCCACAGGAACTCCATCGTCTCCTGACTGATCGTGCTAAAGGGCCGCCCAGAGTGGGGGGCAAGTGGGGCAATTTGCCCCAGACCCCGCAGGGGCCCCCAGAGCGGGTCCTTCACTCGTTCTGGGGGCCCTGGAAAACTCTCGTGGGGGCCTGGGCCCCCGGAGCGAGTGAAGGACCCGCCGCCGAAGACCCGGAGCTTCTTCCGCTCCAGGTCTTCAGCAGCGGGGGGTCTTCCCCTCCGGGACCCGCCGCTGAAGTGCCCCGAAGACCTGCAGCGGGGGATCCTTCCGTCCGGGGACCCGCCGCCGAAGTGCCGGGTCTTCGGTGGCAATTCGGCGGCGGGGGGTCCTTCCACTCTGGGTCTTCGGCAGCAGGGGGCCGAAGTGCCCGAGTGGAAGGACCCCCGCCGCTGAAGACCCCGGGCCCCCTGAATCCTCTGGGCAGCCATGGGTGCTGGGGGCTCTGCCTGCCTCCAGCACTCAGGACCCTGAGCTACCACGATCACCTGGGAATCCCGACCAGTTCAAGCCTCATGGAGTGGGTGAGATCCCTCCCTCCCTCTCTCTGTGTTTTCTTTTCTACCTCAGGTATTAACCTTTAATAATGAAACTCAGGGGTTGGCAACTTTCAGAAGTGGAGTGCTGAGTCTTCATTTATTCATTCCAATTTAAGGTTTCGCCGGCCAGTCATACGTTTTAACGTTTTTAGAAGGTTTCTTTCTAGAAGTCTATAATATGGAACTAAACCATTGTTGTATGTAAAGTAAATAAGGTTTTTAAAAAGTTTAAGAAGCTTCATTTAAAATGAAATGAAAAGGCAGAGCCCCCCGGACCGGTGGCCAGGACCTGGGCAGTGTGAGTGCCACAGGCTGCCTACCCCGGATGTAACTGTGATGTTGGTTTAGGCTTCTTATGTAGTTATCATTTTAGTCAATAAATAACTTTTATAGTTAAGCTGGTTGCGTCTCTCTCTCTCTCTCTCTCTGAACTTTACTCTTTTGTGGTTTTGGCTTCCCCATTTACTCTGCAGCAACGCTCCTCTTACCTAAGCTAAAGATCCCTGCAGCGCCCAAAATACTGTGGGGTTTGCTCATCAAGTGGGTTACTACCAGTATAATTGTGACGTGAAAGCGGGGATAGGGACGTGCTGAACCTATGACATACAAGGGTGGCAGCTTGGAAGCGCTGATCGACCCAGACTACTGAGTCCAGGGGCATATAAGGGTGACAGCCTGGAAGTGCTGTTTGACCCGGCCTGCTGTGGCTAACTTACTCTGTTCCGGTGCGGTACCTGTGGCAGCTCAAAAGTGCTGCTTGACCCAGCCTGTTGAGTCCAGGGGCATATAAGAGGTGTGTGTGTGTGTGCATCTGATGCTGGGGCTGGAGGAACCCAGCCCTGGGGAACTTAGGTCCTGCAGGATAGCTCCATTGGGAGGGGACTTGCAGAAGGGAGGAGTAGAGCTCCATAGGAACACATGTGACACAAGCAGTACATGGATAGAATTACAGAAACCCCCCACACACACACACCCTGCAATGGCCTTATCGTCCTTGAGTGCTCCTTTAGCATCTCGATCGTCCAGTGGCCCCACTGGTTGTTTAGCAGGCTTCCTGCTTCTGATGTACTTTAAAAAAATTTTACTGTTACTTTTTGAGTCTTTGGCTAGCTGTTCTTCAAATTCTTTTTTGGCTTCCTAATTTTATTTTATTTTATTTTTTTTAAGTACTTCAGCTTTTTCCACATCAAAAGGGTCCCACACTTTCCCTGACCTTCTTCTTGTTGCTAACATACCTGTAGAAACCGTTCTTGTTACCCTTCACATCCCTTGCTAGCTGCAACTCCAATTGTGCCTTGGCCTTCCTGATTACACCCCTGCATGCTCAAGCAATATTTTTATACTCCTCCCTAATCATCTGTCCAAGTTTCCACTTCTTGTAAGCTTCCTTTCTGTGTTTAAGCTCACTGAAGATTTCTCTGTTAAGCCAAGCTGGTCGCCTGCCATATTTGCTATTCTTTCTGCACAGTGGGATGGTTTGTTCCTGCAACCTCAATAAGGCATCTTTAAAATACAGCCAGCTCTCCTGGACTCCTTGTCCCCTCATATTAGCCTGTATGGACCCTGTATTGCACACCCTGTACCGCATGCCCTGTGCCCCATCCCACATGCCGTGTACCCCATATCACGCACAGCCTGTACCCCCAATCACCCAGCATACCCTCAACCCACACCATATTGCCCCATCCCACATGCCATGTACCCCCATCCCACGCCCACCATACCCATCACACCGTGTACCCCCTATGATCCCCCATGCACACCCCTCCCATGTGCCCCCACCCCATGCCATGCCATGCCACACTCCTGTCCCACGCCAGGCAACCCCCACCGATACACCCTGCTGTGCACAGTCCGTACACACAAGCAGGACCACTTCCTTCCTGGGCTTTAGTTGGATCCAGAATCAACTCTGGGTCAACTGATACATTTTCAACCATCATAGGCTGACAGGCTTTTTCTGTCTGCTCTACAAACAGAGAAGAGCTGGGAAAACATTCCCCTTTAACAACCAAACAGCTTGGGATCTCATTTCCCTTGTCCCAACATGCAGGGCTGTTCACGGACAATTGCCTGGAGATCAGGATAGCTCTAGTCATAGGTAAGTCATTACCCCTACCAGACACAGGAACGTTTCCTTCACTGTCACAGTTCTCCACACTGGTGACAGGTAAGGTCTAGGGACACTCATGTTCCACACACCTTGCCTTCCCAAACGGCTGATTAGACAAAGCCATCAGCTCACAAGGCTGCCTAGGTTCATCTAAACTTTCTTTGCCTTAGAATCATAGAATATCAGGGTTGGAAGGGACCTCAGGAGGTCCTCAAAGCAGGACCAATCCCCAGACAGATTTTTGCCCCAAATCCCTAAATGGCCCCCTCAAGGATTGAACTCACAACCCTGGGTTTAGCAGGCCAAGGCTCAAACCACTGAGCTATCCCTTCCCCTCCCTTAACAGATAAACTCCTGTTTTCCACCCATAGTGTCTTATCACACTGAGCTACTTTCAGCACATCACTTTTACCTGGGTCAGACTCACTTTCCCAAGCTTTACTAGCCAATAATGTTTCACTCACAACTGTCCCCCTTCCTTCCTCCGTTAGGGCTTTAACCTGATCACCAACTTTAATTTGCTCTAGAGAAACATCTTCCTGAGCCCTATCTAGGGTGACCAGACAGCAAATGTGAAAAATCAGGACGGGGGTGGGGGGTAATAGGAGCCTATATAAGAAAAAGACCCACAAATCGGGACTGTCCCTATAAAATCGGGATATGTGGTCACCCTGGCCCTAGCTAATGCCAGATTCACTTCTGAGATACCAGACAAACACTCAGAAATGTTTTCCACATCTGCCCTGCTTCTTTGCACAGACAAACAGCCATCTTCTTCAGACAAACATTGGGAGAAACCCTCCACAGGCAAATCTTGCCCCTCGTAGACACAGGTTCAGGATTCTTTCTTTCCTGTGACTGGTTTAGGTCACCAACTTGAGTGAACAAAGCTTTAATATCATCCCCAATCAAAAGATTCTTAGGCAATAACTTCTCGCACCAGCTATAACTTCACATTTAACACCAATCCAATCAAGATGGATTCTAGCTAAAGGCACATTTACCGCAAACTTATAGAGGATTACAATATTCACCCTCTTATCTGCAGGGCCGGCTCTGGCTTTTGGGAGCGTGGGTGCAGGGGGACCAGCTGGGGCGGGGGGCAGTGGGAGGGAGCAGGCGGGAGAGAGAGAGGAGGGAGCGGCCAGGGCTACAGCAGGGGCGCTGCCCACGCGGCACCTCCCACTGTGCCGCCTCCTGCCGCGAGGGCTCCGCTCCGGTCGGCGGGAAGGAAGACGACTGCCCTGCAGGGCGCTCTGGTTCTCCGCGCCGCCGCCCCCTACAGCCGGAGCGGAACAAGAACCACAACAAAAAAAGCGGCCGTGCCGCCCTAGGATTGGGCAGAATGCCGCCTCCGACAATCTCCCGCCCCAACCACCAGCTTGCTCAGCTGGTGCCTCAAGCCGGCCCTGCTTATCTGGTAAGTAATTTTCCTCTTTGATAAGATCTGCTTTAACAAGAGTGATGTTAGAAGCTGTAATCTGCCCTAAACAGCTTTTACCATTGACTTTTACATTCTCTGGGCCAGTTATGGGGTCACCTTCACCTGAGCTCACAGTAAAAGCATCTACATAAAAGGGGGCCGTGCTGGGGTAAGTTTGGTTACACACAGTTAACTGCTTAGAGTCAAACAACCTACCAACATTGTTACAAACTGGATAGATTCTATCCCCAGCTCTGTTGTTGAGAGGAGCTGGCTTTCCAGGATGATACACTCAGTTCCTGTTGTTCCTTTATTCTTTGGAGTTGGAGCTTAAGTCTGTCCACTTCTGCCTTAGCTTCTAGTTCCTGCAATCGAATCGATGCCATTCTTTGTCCCTGTTCAAAGCACAGGCGTTCTCTTTCAGCACCTTCTCCTTCCATAACAGTTCGTTTTTACTTTTGTTCACGTTCTGACTGCTGGTTTCTGCAAGCATTGTCGCTGGGTCTGCTTCTTTATCACTGGCAAATAGGGTGACCAGATGTCCTGATTTTATAGGGACAGTCCCGATATTTGAGGCCTACTACCCCCCACCCCATTCCGATTTTTCACACTTGCTGGCTGATCATCCTACTGGCAATTAACAGATTTTTCAGTTCCTGCTCTGGGGCCTTTTTCTTAAAAGGCCACGCGCCCTGTACGCACAATTCTCCCGGGCTTTTTCTGTCAGGGTCTTGATCATGGGTCTGCCTCTCTGATCACTGTAACTGATTTTTAACTGTTAAACTCTCCAATATCAAAATTAAATGTTGACAAGCGTGGGGTTCTGATCCCAAAACCCAGTTAACCCGTGGTAACCAGGACTGGTGCCCATGCCGGGGGAGGGCTAGGATCGCCCAGGCAACTGTCAGTCGGGCTTCCCTAACTTGTCTTTGCCCCCTCCACAGCCAGAGCTTCTCATCCGGAACCTCGGATGGAATCACCGACGGCCTTGGCTCCCAACATGAATCAAGTCTCAGCAAATCCACCGTTGGCTCTAGTTCAAACCTGCAAGTGACCTGTGTCCCAGGCTGCAGGGAAAGAGGAACGCCCCGCAGGGCCTCTGCCAATCTGACCTGGGGGGGAAATTCCTGCCTGACCCCACCTCTGGTGCTCAGACCCACCAGCCAGAGAGCTGGGAAAGGATTCCCCGTAGTAGCTCAGAGACCCCCCCCATCTAGCGCCCCATGTCCAGCCACTGGGGATATTTGCTAAGAGCAGACAAAGTCCCCTTCCCCAAATCAGCCTCCTGGTCTCCTCCCCCCCCATCAACCTTCTGGTCCCCCCTTCTTCCCCCCCCCCCCGCCAAGCCTCTTCATCCCCTCCCCTCCCATTGACCTCATGGTCCCCACCTGTCCCATCAATCTCATCGTCCCTTCCCCCCCACACAACAGCCTCATGGTCCCTTCCCCTGCCCCCCTCCTCCCATCAGCCTTATGGTCCCCTCCCCTCCATCAACCTCATAGTCCCCACCTGTCCCATCAACCTCATCATCCCCCCTCCATCAACCTCATCGTCCCATCCCTCCCTGCCCCCCCCCCATCAGCCTCCTTGTCTCCTCCCTGCCCCCCCACATCAGCCTCATTGTCCCCTCCCCTCCATTCCTGAGGTTTGGATTTGGCTTTGAAAAGACAGAGATAAAAACAAAATCTTGTATGTGCATCTATCCCTCTTCCCCCCGCCGTCCCCCGGGCTGTCTCGTGGGTAGGTTTGAACCCTGACCTTTCAGCACCATCACCCAGACTGCGGGCACTGGCACGTCAGGACTAGCGGTTATCTCTGAGGGGAGAAGTGCTGGGTACACAGGCTGGCCGGGGCACCCAACCCAGCTGTCTCTCTTCCCCACCCCCAAGGAGGGGGCTCCTGCCCCGTGTTGTGCTCCCTGGGGGGATGGCACGCTGGCAGAGGGAGAAGCCTGGACCCAGGGGTTCCCAGCGCAGTGTCTGGTGGGGGTGCGAGCCCAGCCTGGGAATGTTCACTGATTCTGGCAGTGCCCATGTTTCCCACAGGAGCCAGGCCTGAGCCACGTGAGAAGTGTTTGCGGCAGGTGTGAATTTAAAGTGACCCACTCGACGGTGCCATCCCTGGGGACGCTCTTCATGCCCACCCAGCTCTTGTCAACAGTCGGTTTCAAGGTGCTTTCCAAAGCAGGTCGGTGTCATTATCCCCAGGTGGGGAAACTGAGGCACCGAGGGGCAAAGTGACTTGCCCAGGGTAACACAGCAGGCCAGTGGCAGAGCCAGGAACAGGACTGAGTCTATCCACGAGGCTACGCTGAGCACGTCGTCTCTGTATCCCTGTTCCACATGCAGTGTTTGTCCCAGTGCAACCACGTGGGTTCAGGGCCGATTTTAACCAGCCTAGTTGGGCGCAGCGACACTGGGACAAAGGGGCCGTATACCCAGAATGCTCCCTCCCCATCCAGCGTGGCAACAGCTCTGCCAGTCCCAGCACGTTATCCCAGTAAAACTGCCCTCGCCCTAGCAGGGCTGGACGGCTTTCACTACACTGGGACGAGTTTCGGGTGTAGACAAGCCCTGAGCTCATGTCCCTGGGGAAGGGGGTTGAGCTAAACCCAACCCAGGCGCTTTACCTCAGTGTCAGTGGGGCGGTCGGGGAGGAGACTCCACAAGGGCCATTCTGGGCCATTTCCCCGGCCAGGCAGGGCCAAGTTACACCTGTAGAACTGGTCGGACTCTCCCACCTAGACGAGGGTCAGCCACATGGGAAGGGACAAAGCAAAGGCCCAAGGGGGGCGTTCAGCGGAACAGCAAAGATCTGCTGCAAACACTGGAGGGGGGAGCGCAGGTCACAAGAATTCCTTTTAATGGAGTGATAGAGACAAACTAGATGTACTGACACAGCCCCCCCTCAACACCTCTCCACACCCTCCAGCCCCCTTTCCACGCCCTCCACTCCGCACCCCCCCACATCTCCAGCCCACAGAGGTACACGGCGGACTCAGACTCGGAACTAGAGCTGCCCCACTGGGGAGGTGGATTCCTTCCAACCCCTTTCACGGACGCACATCACCATCGGACCCAGCACAGCTGCAGCCTCCCTGTGCACCTCAACTGCACAGCCCCCCACTCCCCCCCCCAGGGTGTGGGCGAACTGTCAGACAACAGCACGGGGCTTCTCGACCCTCGATCTCCAAGCCCCTTGCCTGGGCAGGAGCACCCCCCTTTTGCCCAGGGCCAGATGGAGGCCCGGAGGGGGAGTGGCTTGCCCAGAAGTTGGGCGGCTGGGCAAGGCCCAGTGGCAAAGAGAACTGGATTCCATGGGGACTGATCCCCCCTCACTCCCAGTTCTGCCAGGGCTGTTGGTGAAAGGCAGACAGGGCACCAGCCATGCCCAGGGCATTGC
Source organism: Trachemys scripta elegans (assembly GCF_013100865.1). Taxonomy (NCBI): domain Eukaryota; kingdom Metazoa; phylum Chordata; order Testudines; family Emydidae; genus Trachemys; species Trachemys scripta. The sequence continues at coordinate 1,494,844 of NC_048313.1, read as the reverse complement.
CCCCTGGCCCCCAGTTCTGCCAGGGCTCCTGGTGAGAGGCAGAGAGGATGCCAGCCATGCCCAGGGCAGTGCCCCCTGGCCCCCAGTTCTGCCAGGGCTGTTGGTGAGAGGCAGACAGGGTGACAGGGTGCCAGCCATGCCCAGGGCAGTGCCTGGCGAGTTTGGCCTGCTGGGGGAGGCTGACAAGCACTGGGTGACTGCTCCGCAGGGGCGACCCACAGGCTCTCCCTGCCCTTTGAGTGCCCAGGGAACGCTGGGGGGAGCTGAGTTCTGCTCCATTGCCAAGGGAAATGCCCCCCTTCCCCACTCTGTAGGCAGCCAAGACGAAAGCGAAAGTGCTGCTCCCTGGGAGCAGAGCAAACACCCCGGGGGCCCCAGCCACCCAGGGGAGAAAGGGCTTCTGCAAGCCGGTGCCCACCTGTCCTGAAGCCAGCAGATTGGCACCCGAGTGCCAGGCCTGACACAGGACTTTGCCCTGCTCTGCCAGCAGGCTCCGCAGTGGCCTTGAGCCGAGCCCAGCCCTGGGGAGAAGGGTGGAGGCTTCTCCGGGCACTGACTGCATCAGGGTCCGGCACAGGCTAATTTATGGTGATGCCAGCTGACAGCCTGGCCACACGCAAAGCCATAGCCCAGCTGGTCACGGCTCCCGGTCAGCCCAGCCACGCTCCTGGCCCTCGCCTTCTGAAGCCACTTACCCCAGGAACCCTGGCAGGAGAGCGGGCACTGGTGTACGTGGCCGTGCGATGGGGAAGGCACCAATGGACCGAACGCCTTGTGCTTGGCACTGGCCCACTGAGCCAGCACACAGCCCCTCTGACCCTCCCTCTGGCACCCCCCAGCCAGCACATAGCCCCCCCGAACTCCTTCCCGCACCCCCCGGCCAGCACACAGCCCCTCTGAACCCCCCTCCGGCATCCCCCGGCCAGCACACAGCCCCCGAACTCCCCTTCCGCACCCCCCGGCCAGCACACAGCCCCCCCGAACTCCCCTTCCGCACCCCCCGGCCAGCACACAGCCCCCCCGAACTCCCCTTCCGCACCCCCCGGCCAGCACACAGCCCCCCC
>NC_048313.1:1432726-1483796 GCF_013100865.1 Trachemys scripta elegans | reverse complement strand
AAGAGAGGAGGGAGGTGGGAATCCTCTCTGGCCCTAGCTCTGGGGCAGCCTGTCTGCACCCCAAGTTCCTTATCCCCAGCCCTGCCCCACCCCAGAGCCTGCGCCTCCAGTACCCCAACCCTGAGCCCCACCTCTGAGCACCCTCCTGCACTGTGAACCCCTCATCCCCAGCTCCACCCCAGAGCCCTCACCTGAGGGGAAAAACACGCAACTTAAATTTGGTGGTCAGTTTGGAGTATCATTGTGTTTAGTACAATACTTGATTATTTTACACCCTTTAAAGTACGTAACTGGTCGTATACAGGGTGTTACGAAGTGGGAATGTGTTTAATGTTTTCTCTGAATACTGTGTGGGTGCCTCAGTTTCCCCTCTGCATGTCTTAAGGATCTAGATGGTGGGATAAGGGGGTGTGGTTGTTGTAGAGCCCTAGAGGGCCAGTGTGATGCTGTCTGCACAGAGAATGGCCGACACCCTGTCTCCGGGCAACTGATGGCCTGGGCTGCTCTCCTGCAAGGTGCCAACTGAAGGTGTTGGAGAACAAAGGGATCAGGTGGCCTCCTAATGCCTGGAAAAGAGACAAAGGCCAGAGGAGGGAGTGTCACTGCCTGTGCCGACTTCCGGGAAGCGCATGGTGTGGAAGGGGACGCTGGGATGCTCTGGAACCACTCCTTCAAAGCCAGTCAGGACTCCGGGGGATCCTCCTCTCTCTGAGCAGACTGTCTCCAGGGCAAGAAGCTTCCACCTTCCTGGGTTTGATCTCGGAGCATTCAGCATGCCCTCCCACACGGTGCGCTTCCCGCAGCGAGTCCGCCCAGGCGGGGTCCTGAGGCAGCCAGAGGTCCCTGCATCCCAACTCTGCAGTCAGACGTGACTCTCAGCCAGCCGGGAAAACAGAAGGTTTATTAGACGACTGGAACACAGAGCTTGTAGGTACAGAGAACAGGACCCCTCAGTCAGGCCCATCTTGGGGGCTGGGGAGCCCAGACCCAAGTTCTGGGCCTTTCCCCATTTCCCCAGCAAGCTCCAAACTGAAACTCCCTCCTCTGGCTTTTGTGTCTCTTCCTGACAAAGAGGCCACCTGATCTCTTTGTCCCCGACACCGTCAGTTGACACCTTGCAGGGGAAACTGAGGCACCCACACCGTATTCAGAGAAAACATTAAGAACATTCCCACTTGGTCACAACAGGTGCAACAAAATATAATCCTGTATATTGAAGCAAGCGAGGGCTGCTTCCGACTTTCCACTTTTAATTGACCCTTGTCATCTTGTGGCGCCGACGGGCTGTAGCTTCATTTTATCCCAGCAACAAATTCTTGATTTGTAGGACCACTAATAATCAACAATGGATTTTTCCGATAGTGATATTGTGCAATAAAGAGAAACTTAAATGCTTCCGGCTGCCAGTTCATGTTTACGCTATTTAATAAAATACACTGCTCTACAGCCAAACTGCTTCTGAAATAAATGTAGTCAAACTTTACTCATTCTGGGTCACTGAGAACGAAAATGATGCTTAAAAGTGTTGATTGGCTCTAGTTTTCAAGATATGCTACTGGGTCAGTATATACGACCCTTGACTTGGGAATGGCGGAGGATAAGTGAGTTCTAAAGGGAAGGGATCTCAATTTAAACCAGAAATGACTAAAATACATCTTTGACTGGATCTATGAATAAATCTATGACTGGGTTTGGACAGTACTTGCTTTTTAGGCAAAACAATGAATGATGCAATCTGACGCTGGTATTGCATCATACATGATATGAATTGCATCATGTTATTCCTAGAAGTCATGGATGATGCAATCATAACGAAGCTTACATCACTCTGCTGAACAAACTGCCCTATATCAGCTCTAGAAATCATACAGTGTCGTGCTCTCTTATTTGTCAGTGTTTGATTTTGCAAAGGAACACCTTTCTGTTTAGCCAAAGTGAGCAGAGATGCCTCGTACTTGTGTGAACAGTGCAGATAACTTCTGCTATGTTTGTGGTGAAGTGACTTTTGCATCACAAAAGCGCAGTATAACCACTATGGTTAAGAAAGCCTATCACCTTTATTTTGGCTGCAAAATTGGAGATCAGGACAAGAGGTGGGCCCCACACATATGCTGCAACACTTGTGCAACAAATCTTCGCCAGTGGTTGAACAGGAAAAGGAAATCTATGCCTTTTGCAGTGCCAATGATTTGGAGAGAGCCAACAGATCATACCAGCAATTGTTACTTCTGCATGGTGCCTCCAGTTGGGAAAGGTGTGTCAAAGAAGAAAAAGTGGACTGTGCATTATCCAAACATTCCATCAGCTATACGCCCAGTACCCCACGGAGAAGGACTGCCGGTTCCTGATGCACCAGAATCATTCTCACTTGAGTCAGACGAGGAAGAGGAAGAGGATGAAACTTCTGGTCCTGAACCATCAATGTCACAGGACCCACATCCTCCTCCTCTGAACCACACCTCATAACACAAGGTGAACTGAATGATCTTGTCAGGGATTTGGAACTACCCAAGAGTAAGGCAGAGCTGTTGGGCTCCAGACTACAGCAGTGGAATCTCCTGGCAGGTGATGTTAGGGTTTCCATGTTCCGTGACCATCAAAAGGATCTTGTCCCATTCTTCTTCATGGAAGGTGATCTTGTAGCCTACAACAATATCGATGGTGTGATGGCAGCCCTCAACATCGTTCACGATCCAGATGAGTGGAGACTGTTCATTGATTCATTGAAGACGAGTTTTAAAGCTGTTTTACTGCATAATGGCAATGGTTTGCCATCAATTCCAGTTGGTCATGCAGTCCATATGAAGGAAACCTAGGACAACATGAAGCAACTTTTGAGGTGCATTAACTATGACCAACACCAGTGGCAGGTTTGTGGCGATTTGAAGGTTGTTGCTCTCTTGCTTGGTCTGCAGACTGGATACACAAAGTACTGCTGTTTTCTCTGCGAATGGGATAGTCGTGCAAGAGATTCCCACTACATCAAGAAAGATTGGCCACTCCGACAGTCATTGGAGCCTGGGGGGAAAAGTGTTCAGCATCCACCACTTGTTGAATCAAGGAAGATTTTGTTACCACCCTTACACATCAAGCTGGGTTTGATGAAGAACTTTGTCAAGGCCATTGACAAAACACAAGCAGCTTTCAAGTACCTCCGTGGAAAATTTCCAAGGTTAAGTGAAGCTAAGATAAAGGAAGGTGTCTTTGTTGGTCCTCAGATTCGTGAACTTCTTTGAGATGATACATTTGACCATGCACTGCGTGGCAAGGAAAAGATGGCATGGAAAGCCTTCCAGTTAGTGGCAATAAATTTTCTCGGAATCAAGGCAGACAACTACAGGCTGTTGGTGGAAAACCTCCTCAAGGCATACAAAAGCCTTGGTTGCAACATGTCACTAAAGATACATTTTTTGCACTCTCATCTAGATTTTTTTCCACCGAACTGCGGAGCAGTGAGCGACGAGCACGGCGAGCGATTTCACCAGGACATTGCAACAATGGAGAAACGCTATCAGGGCAAATGGAGCCCATCGATGCTTGCAGACTATTGCTGGACAGTGACAAGAGATGCTCCATTTAATGAATACAAGACACAAGCCAAGAAGCGCCGAGTAGACACTGAATAGCACTAAACTATGTACAGAATAGTTTTTTGCCTTTTGTTTCATAATAAATTTTATTTATATAACCCTTTTGCTGATTTTTAAAGTGTTACAAAAACAGGACAGGTGAAATATTATCCTGTAAAGCAACCATAAACACATGAAAAGACCTAGGTTTACAATTTATGATTAAAACTCTACTATCTACACAATATACATGGACATAAAATGTAAAAACTTAAATATCTTAGAAACAGTAGCCAATCAGTTGTTTTAATTGTCATATTTGAATTCAGCACATCAAAATACATAATAAAAAGTACATTTTATCTCTGAAGCAGACGACTTCTCAAAAATTGTAGACCAGTGATATATATATATCGGCTTACAGGGCAGGAGCCGGGAGGTCACCACCATTTTGGGCACCACCAAAAATTATACAAACCTGCCACCCCAGGTTCTCCAGCTCCCCCACCACAGCCACTGCCCCTAGGGGGCTCTGGAGTGGCCAGGCAGCTTGGCCTTGGGGCCATCCCCACCCAGGGTCCCTTCAGGTGCCAGGTTGGCACAGAGGGGAGCAGCAACAGGGCCGGAGGGGGATCCTGGCACAGAATCCCAGCCAGAAACCTGCTCCCGCTGAGAGGCTGGTCCAGACCCGCCCCCTCCGTGGGGTGACACCCATCCCTGGCCAACTGATCCCAGCCGTGCTGGTGCCAACACTGTCCTTGCGCTTCATTAGCTCTGCGCCCATCCTGGTGTTTATCCCCCGCTCCGGGCAGCCCGCGCTGCCAGCCGAAGAGCCCAGCTGTGCCCATCTCCTGCTCTCCAATATGGTCATGACCGAGTGCCAAGGAGCCCAGCCCTGGCCCAGGACCCCGCTGTGCTCGGCGCTGTACAAACCCAGGACAAAGGCACTCGTGGTTCCTGAACAGCCCAGCAGCCTGCCCCGGTACCCGCGCTAGTCTGAACCCCTCGTCCTTGAACCCACGTAGCCAGTCGGGCACATGGGGTCCAGAGGGGGCGTTGTAGCCTGATTGAGAGTGTAAAGGTAATATTAATTTGGATAAAATGGGAATTTAATTTATTAATTAATAATAATTATTATTAATAAGATTAATTAGTATGGGTTTAGGCTTGCCAATTTGTTTGATTAGAAGATAAAAGTTTTTGTTTTGAATCAGGCTTTACAGAATTTATAAAGGACCCTTGGGGGTATGACAGGAAGCTCACACAGAGACAGATATAGCCTGAAAGACTTTTTATTAAAATTAATAATAGTAAGTAAATGGTAAAATACCCAGAGTTACAAAGTTATAATTGCATTACTGCTATTTAAAAGATTCAGATGATAATATAGTATTATATGCAACAAAGCTTCGGTTAATATACTCACACCCTTTTTTGATAACCTGATGATAAGAGACACAGGACCAGCCTTGCGGTTCAGGTTTTTTAATTTTTGAGTGAGGGATGCAGTGCTTAGAAAATGCTAAGCGCTATCAAAGCTGACCAAGGTTTACTTGACTGACTTAAACTTAAATTAAAACCTAATAAACAAACTAAGAATAAAACTTCGGGAAACCGACCTTAGCCTAGTTCCCTTGAAACTTAAAGTTTAAGAAGAACAAGTATCGCCTACCAATAGGAGCAGTTGTTGTAGATAGATAGGGTGGAGGAAGTAAGTGAGACCAGAGTAAAGTGAGAACGGAGTAAGTGCGAAATGGAGATGGAGTGAGAAAATGGAGAATGAGAAATGGAGATACTCTATTGAGGTGGGTTACCTTTTTTATAGGACAAATGCAGGACATTTTTTCTTTTATGCCCAAATTTTTTTTTTTACCCACAGAAATGTTGGGGTACACTTACCCCATAGGCTAGTGTGTCTGTGCGTATTGATGACAGGTACGTACGCACATCCGTTTTTTGTGGTGTACTTGTTAAGTCTGTGGGAAAAACTCCCTATGCCATTTTTACTATGTATTGGTTTAGATAAAAGGTCATAAACATAGGCGTGGGTACTTATTTGTTTAGGTAACAAGCTATAGGTTAACTTTGCTTTTTGAGTAAAAGGTTTTAATGTAGATATGCTAACTTTGCTTTAGCTTAACATACAGGATATGGCCTGTAGGTCTCTTGCCTTCCAGCCAAACTTACTTTAATATAAATTTATAAACCTATTACAATACATTAAATACTTAAACTATAAGAAAAGATATACACACAAGCAAGCAGATTAGTCCTATAGGATACAGCGTGACCAGTGCCCTGTGCAAAGGCAGCAGAGGGAAGGGCGACCTGGGCAGGAAGAGGGCACCCAGCAAAGGCCCCAGTGTGGGGCAGAGATGGGCTCTCTCCAGCTCCAGGGAGCGAGGTCCCCTGGCTGGGGTTCCCACCTGCTCCCCCTACACCATGTGAACCCCCATCGCCCCAGCTAGTGTCCAGCATTGGAGCCCCTCACAGGGTTGTGGTACATGAGGTACCTCCCTGAGCAGAGCCCGTGCAGCCCCTGGTGCCCCTCCCAAGGCTGGCACTGACCCGGCCCCCTGAGCTCCACCCCGCTGGGATAAAGGGCAGGTGCCCGTCTGTCAAGGCTGATTCCCCACTCTGGCACTTTGAGTGCAGAAGGTGGGGGCCTGCAAGGAATCAAAAAAAATTAATATTGGCCACTCCAGGCTGGTATTAAACTTCCAAGGTTACAGCTTTTCCCTGACCTTGGATGGGTAGATGCTGCCACCACCCAAGTGCAAAAAAAACCCTTTTTAGAGAACCCAGAAAGGCGCACCTGGGAATTCTTCCCTGTGGGGTACCCTCAAGCCCTTTCATCCCCCCTTCCGGGGAAGAGCTGAAAAAGAAAAACAAAGGAAATCAGCTGTTGCCACCAGCTAATTAAACAACATGTGCACAACCTCTTAGGACACAATCCTGTTCTTAGAAAAGGTAAATTTTATTAAAAACAAAAAGAAAGAAAATACATCTAGAACTTAGGCTTTTTGCTAGATCTCAAAAAAACAATTACACAAATTAAGCATCAAGATAGCTCTCTTGAGGTTCAGCTTAAAGGTTACAAGCAAAACAAAAACACCTGAGGTTAGCACAGAGAAGTCCACAAGCCATAAAGAAATAAAAGAGAGAAACTTAATCGCGTCTTCCTAGACATTCCCTGATCTACTTACATATCTGGGGTTTCAGATAAGTAGGTTCGAGGTATGATGTGTCAGACCTGGTTTATAGTTTCTTACAACATCACTGCTCTGGGTCTCCTCTCTCCAGAGAACAACAACAGACAGACAAAGGGGAAGGTGTTTTTCCCAATTTTAAAAAGTTCTAGCCTTCCCATTGGCTCTTTTGGTCAGGTGCCCACTCCCTTCCTTTTACCTATGGGCTTTTTTAACCCTTTACAGGTAAAGCAAGTAGAGAAGAGCTACTAACAGGGATTTTATATCTAATGGGTGTCCATAAAAGGGAGCTTCCCCGCCTTAATTTATCACACCATCCTGCACCAGGGGAGCTGCCCCTGTCGGGCCACGTGGGGCTTCATGTGACCACGGCCCCTTGGCTGCATTGCCAGGCTCACACCCCGCAGGATGCCCACCGGCTGCTGGTCTCAGATAGCGGCTCCGAGCCAGGGCAGCCAGAGCGGCACCGGGGCGAGAGGCAGTCAACTCAGCCCCCTGAACCTGGCCAAGCTGGGAACACAGAGATGTCGCCTCCCCTAGGCCCAGCCTAGCCTCCCACGCTAGAGCATTGGCCCAGCACAGGGCCCGTGGTCCGAGGCCTGGGGGAACCACGGTTTGGCCTCAGGACACGAGCTTATCCGAGCTTTGCCAAGATGGGGGGATCTGGATGGTGGAACTCAGAGCCCCTGCTCCAAAACCCTTGAAGGAGACTCACCATCGCGCATTGGGCCTATGACACACAGACCTACCCCGCCGAGTTACACGTTGTGCTCCTGGCACCCCGGGTCAGGCTGAGCCGGGTTTCCGGTTTAAAGCTGAGACACCAGCTCTTTGCTCTGGGTGCCTTGTCCCCAACAGGCAGCGCTTCCTGGCTGGGCAGGGAACTCCCAAGGAAACCCGCATCTCCTCGGCTGCAGTGTCATTCGCTGATGGGCCCGGGAGGGACCGCCTGCTTTGGGGCCGAGCGTGGGACCGACCTGGGTGCCCGCGCAGGGCTGAATTTGTCTGGGATTCTGGGTCTCCAGCCCCGGCCCCCGGCCGGTAGGTTTGTGTGAGGCTGGTTTTGCAGTGCACTCTGTGATTGTCTTTGCTGTATTGTGCTAGGCGGCGCTTTGGTGAAGGGAGCCATGCAGGGCACTGGCTTGTAGTGGGTGGTTGGTGCAGGCGGGTGTGGGGCTCGGGGGAGACCCGGCCTGTGTCCACTCGCCAGATCTGAGCTTTCCAGCCTCCTTCTCCTGGGGGCTTGGCTGCCTCAGGGCCACGGAGCTACAGCGCCTTTGGGCCGGAGGGCCCAGCGCGAGCCCAGCCAGCGCAGCAGGGACTGAAGGGTGGCCCCGTCGGTAGGGGCTGGGATCCCTTCGACTAGCTGGTGAGCCTTGTAGGGGTACGAATGTGCGGGCGGCCAGGCCTGCTGTGCTGTGTAGTTGGGGAACATGGTTGCTGGGGTCTGTGCGGCGCCTCCCGGCTATGGCTGTGGGCAAAGGGCAAAGACACCGCAGCCACCACGGGGGGGCCTCACGTGGGGATGAGGGTCTCAGCCCACGTGTCCCAGGCCCAGCAGTGAGGCCGAGATCGACTGGGCCCTTGGGAGCGACCAACCCTGGACCACCCCCAGATTGGGCTGGGCCATGTGGGGCGGGTCCAGGGGCACGGGGAACTCCGCGGCTGGGCTGTGCAGGGGGGATGGGGAGCTCCAGGGCTGGGCCATGCGGGGATGCCGGAGGCACGGGGAGCTCCAGGGCTGGGTTGGGTTGCCAGTTTTGGTTGGATGTATTCCTGGAGGTTTCATTACATGACATAATCTTTAATTAAAGATTCATCTTTAATTCCTGGAGACTCCAGGCCAGTCCTGGAGCGTTGGCAATCCTAGGGCTGGGCCATGCAGGGGGGAGGGGGGTGAGAGCGGGGCAGGGGGGACAGGGAGCTCCAGGGCTGGGCAATGCGGGGGTGGGGAGAAGCATGGCGCAGGGAGCTCCAGGGCTGAGCCATGCGGGAAGAGGGGCGCAGGGGGCATGGGGAGTGCCAGGGCTGGGTTGTGGGGGGAAGAGGGGGCAGGGAGTGCCAGGACTGGACAATGCAGGGGGTGGGGAGGGGAGTGCAGGGAGCTGCAGGGCTGGGTTGTGGTGGGGGCAGGGAGCTCCAGGGCTGGGCCATGTGGAGGTTGGGGGTGTGGGGAGCTCTGGGGCTGGGTTGTGGGGGGGTCAGTGGCGGATTAGCCACTGGGCCAACACAGCCCATGCTCAGGGGCCACGGCCAGTTGGGGGACTCCACAAAAATGGGTGCTCCCTGCCCCGACTCCATTTCCCCAGCAGGAGCACGTGGGGGGGTTCAGGCAGAAGGGGTGGGGAAGGACCCCCACTTGCTCTGGCTCAGGACCCCACAATGGCTTTACTCCCCCTCTGGGCGGGGTGGGGGGGGGGCAGGCCATGGGGAGACCCAGACCGCTGGCTGAGCCCCAGCGGGAAGCCCTGCTCATATGCAAATGATTTAGTGACATGCAGATTAGCTCATTGAAATAATTTATCGAACAAGTGGCAGGTGTCTGTCGAGCACCTCGTTCCTGGCCCTCTGCTGCCCCCCTGTGGCCATCCCCAGTGTGGACAGCGCAGCTAGGTGCCCTGGGTCTGACACTCCCTTTGGGGCGGGCGGGGGAGCAGAGTGGGGCGAGGGGTGGGGCTGGGAGGACTGGCAGAGCCCTCCCTGGCACCATCTTCCTGACCAGCCCCCTCACCCCAAACACCATCTACCCTGTCAGAGCCCCGCAGGTGGCTGTGATCGTTTCTGTTCCAGCCGGGGACCAGGGCTGCAGTGCATGGCCCAGGCTGGGTCACTCGCAGCCCAGGCACCGACGCACCAGAAACAGGGTGTTCTTGTGTGTGTGTTGGGGGGAGTGTTTGTGGGGCAGGAGGGTGTGTCCCAGGCTGTCCCCTCTTAGAAACAGGGGTTCCTCGAGATTCCACATCCGGCTTTGGAACAAACTGATCAATCCAACAGGCACTAGGCCCAGATGGAATCACCCAGGAGTTCTGAGGGAACTCCAATCTGGGGTGTGTAACCTATCGCGTAAATCGGCCTCTAGACCACAGAACTGGAGGATTGACAATTTTTTTAAAAGGCTCCAGAGGCGATCCTGGCAATTACAGGCCGGTGAGCCTAACTTCAGTACCAGGCAAACTGGCTGAAACTACAGTAAAGAACACATAGAAAAACACGATATGCTGGGAAGAATCAACACGGGAAATCACAATCCAATCAAATTTTTTGAGGGAGTCAATATACATGAGGACAAGGGTGATCCGGTGGCTAGAATTTCCTTGGACTTTCAGAAAGCCTTTGACAATGTCCCTCACGAAAGGCTTATAAGTAAGCTGTCATGGGATAAGAGGAAAGTCCTCTCATGGCTCAGTAACTGGTTAAAAGATAGGAAACAAAGGGTAGGAATAAATGGTGAGTTTTCAGAATGGAGAAAGGTAAATTGTGGTGGCCCTCAGGGGTCTGTACAAGGACCAGTCCTATTCAGCATATTCATAAGTGATCTGGGAAAAGGGGTGAACACTGAGGTGGCAAAATTTGCCGATGATACAAAATTACTCCAGATAGTTAAGTCCCAGGCAGACTGAGAAAGGTTACAAAAGGATCTCTCAAATAAGTGCAAAGTGATGCCCACTGGAAAACGTAATCCCAACTCTACATACACAACGATGGAGTATTAATTAGCTATTTCCACTCAAGAAAGAGACCTTGGACCCACAGTTCCCTGAACCCATCCGCTCAGTGTGCAGCAGCACTCAAAAACGCTAACAGTGTTAGGAACCAGTAGGAAAGGGATAGGTAATACGTCAGAAAATATCGTAATGACACTATATAAATCCACGGTACGCCCACATCTTGAAGACTGCGTGCAGTTCTGATCGCCCCATCTCAAGATATATTAGAAAAGAACTGGAAAAGGTTCAGAGAAGGGCAACAAAAATGATTAGGGGCATGGAACAGCTTCTGCATAAGGAGAGATTAAAAAGACCGGGACTGTTCTGCTTGGAAAAGAGACGACTAAGGAGGGATATGATAGAAGTCTATAAAATCATGACTGGTGTGGAGGCAGTGAATAAGGAAGTGTTATTTACCCCTTCACGTAAGCTCAGTGGTTTGAGCATTGGCCTGCTAAACCCAGGGCTGTGAGTTCAATCCTTGAGGGGGCTATTTAGGGATCTGGGGTAAAAATCTGACTGGGGATTGGTCCTGCTTTGAGCAGGGGGTTGGACTAGATGACCTCCTGAGGTCCCTTCCAACCCTGATATTCTCTGAAGAACCAGGGGTCACCCGATAAAATTAGCAGGCAGCAGTTTTAAAAACCAACAAAGGTAAGTATTTCTTCAACAATGCATAGTCAACCTGTGGAACTCATTGCCAGGGGATGTTGTGAAGGCCAAAACTATAACTGGGGGAGGGATAGCTCAGTGGTTTGACATTGGCCTGCTAAACCCAGGGTTGTGAGTTCAATCCTTGAGGGGGCCACTTAGGGAGCTGGGGCAAAATCAGCACTTGGTCCTGCTAGTGAAGGCAGGAGGCTGGACTCGATGACCCTTCAAGGTCCCTTCCAGGTCTAGGAGATAGGATATCTCCATTAATTATTATTATATAACTGGGTTATAGAATAAGTTTGTGACAGAGTGGGAATTTTCATAATATTTTGGATGACTATTGAGCGTGTCTCAGTTTCCCCTATGTGGTGCATACTTAACTAGGTGTGGGAGGAGGAGGTGGTTTACTCTTTGCAGAGACCCAGAGATACAGGCGTGACTAGCTGCTTGGGGCCTGGGCCCCCTGCCCATGGAGAGTCTCAGAAGACAATGGCCATTCCAATTGCCCGGACATTTGGCACCAAGTAACAAATGACCATGGATGGCCCACCCTCCGCAGGAAGCCAGCTGGGTGTGCCCAGCTGGAGATCAAAGGACTGGGAAGAGGCCAGGGGAGGTTGTTAAATGTGGGCTGCTGGAGGGAAGAGAAGCTTCTGGACTGGGCCTACAGAGAGGTCAGAGGAGGGCTCTGGACTGACCCAGATGGACGTTGTTGTAACTTTCTGTTCTCCATGTTACCTAAGGACTTTCTACGCTGTGCTCCAGACAGCCAATAAACCCTCCTGCTTCTCCAGCACTGGTGGAGAGTCACTCCCGAGGCAGGGAGTCAGCGTGCTTTGCTCCCTTGGGGTGTGTAAGTCTCCCCAGGTGTCCAACTCAGGTGGACTCGCCGCTGGGAGCTCAGCGAGTGAAGTGGGGGGCTGAAGGCTCCACGGCTTGGTCCCAAGGGGCGGTGAAGCTATAGGGCTTACCCCTAAGAGAGCTGACACACTGACGGGTCCTCCCAGGGACTGGACCTGCGGATCCATGACAGTCATGGAGGATAGGTCCATCGATGTCTGTTAGCCAAGACAGGCAGGGATGCAACCCCATGCTCTGGGTGTCCCTAGCCTCTGCTTGCTGGAAGCTGGGACTGGACGACGGGCTGGATCACTCGATCATTGCCCTGGTCTGTTCATTCCCTCTGAAGCACCTGACATTGGCCGTTGTCAGAAGACAGGACACTGGCCAGACGGACCATTGGTCTGACCCACTGTGGCTGTCCTTATAGAATCATAGACCCAGAGAGTTAGAAGAGACCATAAGGGTCTAACCCCCTGGCAAGATGCAGGACTTGTTTTAAACCATCCGAGACAGATAGATCCCCAGCCTCCATGCCCGAAGGGTGACTTTACTCTCTCCCGGGGGCTATGGGAGGCAGCGTGGTCAACAGCCCCATTGCCAGGCTTCACCGACTCCGAGACGTGAAGGTCAGAAGGGTTCATTAGGATGATCTAGTGCCAGTGGCTCTCAACCTTTCCAGCCTACCACAGGTGACAGCTTTCTTCTGTCCAGGTGGGGGCTCTACCCCTGCTCCGCTCTGAGGCCCCACCCCCACTCCGCCCCTTCCCCCAAGGCTCCATCCTCACCCCACCTCTTCCTGCCCTCTCCCCCGAGGTCCCACCCCTGCCCTTCCTATTCCCACCCCTACTCTGCCCTTCCCCCGCCACTTCCTGCCCCTGCTCTGTCCCCTCCCCCCAGCACCTCCCGCCTGCCGCTGAGCGGTGACCGGCGGGGCCCACCGAACAGCTGATCTGCGGGTGGCTGGTGGGTGCTGAGCTATGGGTGGGTGCTCCAGCTATGCAGCCTACTGTCCCCCTTTCAGGAGGCTGATTTGTACCCCCAAGTTTCACCTCACTTGAAAACGGCTTGATTACAAAATCAGACATCAAAATCCTAAAGTGTCACAGCCACGGTGTTACTGAGCAATCACTGACTTTCTCATTTTTACCGTATCATTATAAAATAAAGCGACTGGAATTAAATATTGTGCTTACTTGTCAGTGTCTCGTATAGAGAGCAATACAAACAAGTCATCGTCTGTATGAAATCTTAGTCTGTACTGACTTGGCTGGTACTTTTTCTGGAGCCTGTTGTAAAACTAGACAAATATCTAGATGAGTTGACGTACCACCTGCGGGCTCCCCCCGGAAGACCTCGGCATATCCCCAGGGCTACGCCTACCCCTGGTTGAGAACCACTGCACAGCACCGCTCACAGCGAGTCCGGCATCCCACCCGCACTTCCACAGCGGGGCTTTCACAAAGCCTCCGTACAAAGCCCCAGGTGCTGGCGAATGCCCCAGGCTCGGAGGGGTCTGCTCCAGGCGCTCATTCCCATCGCTCCTACAGCAACACCTTATTTCAAACCTAGATTTGTTTGGCGCCATCAGCTCTGGGTCTGCCGCTGTCTGCTGGTCGCAGAGCTCTCCGCATCCTGCTCCCCTGGGCAGTGCTGGTAGGCCAGGCGCCTCTGACCCTTCTCTGGGACAAACTACCCAGGTCCAGCCCCTTCAGCCTCATCTAGCCCTTGCATCCTTCCAGTAGCTCTTCTCCGGTTTATCAGTGCCTTGTCTGACGTGTGACCAGCAGAGCCGGACGCAGGATCCAGTGATGGTCTCACCAGTGCTATGTCCTCCCTGCTCCTGCTAGCCACCCCGGCTCAGCCACCCACGACCCCCAAGTCTTTTGCAAAGTCCCTGCTTCCCAGGACACTGCCTCCACCCTGGACGCGTGGCCACCACCCTTTGTCTTTTGATTATGACCTTGCTGTTGGCTTTTAAACCTGTTTGGTCCCAGGGCACCAGCAGTCCAGGCGATCCCGATCGCTCCGTGAGACGGAGCTGTCCTCATCACCCCGCACCACTCTGCGTGTCCTTTGTAACCTCGCCAGCAGCCATTCGATACTTTCTTCCAGAACATCGATAAAGCTCCTGACCTGCGTCGGGCCAGGAGCAGAGTCCTGCAGGACCCCACCAGACATGCCCCAGGGGTGGCGGCTCCCCATTGCCAGATACTCTTTGCTCTCTCCCTGAGCCCGTCCGTGTGGGCGACCCTGGCTTTACAGAGTGAGAATGCGCTCCCGGATGGGTGCATGGGACCCAGGCTGGCTCTGTTCTGCCCACTGGCTGGCCAGGGCTCCCCTGCCGTTATTCGGCCAGCGGCGGGCGTCAGCCTAGGGAAGCACCGGGGCACACAATGGGCCTGTGTCATGGATGCCCAGTGCGGTCATTATCTCCGCGCTGCTGTTCAGCAGGAGGAAACCAGCCAGCGGGACTTTATTTACTGCTCAGGCACTTGGCAGACAATAGCCCCAGCTGTTGGCTCACCCGCCCCAAACAAGGGCACCAGTCAGTGGGGCATAGCCAGCCCGAGGCCGGAACAGCTCCCCGGTCCTCTGCCCTGGCTCCCAGACGGATGGAGTCGCGTCAGCCTGAGATGGGGGAGATGTGGCTCGGGGGAATTAAGCCACCCCCTGGCAGTGCCAGGGACATCCTGCAGGGATGGGCGCTGCCAGGGGGACCCTGTACGGGATGGGCGCTGCCGAGGGGGCTCATTCTGCCAGGGGAGGAATCCTGCAGGGACGACACCCAGGCAGCTGGGACCTGCAGCTCCAGGTCCTGTAGTTACTGCACCCTGACCTCGTGCTGCAAATCTACTCCGCTCTCTTCACTCACTGCCCCGTCATGCCTGAGGCCTGGTCTACACTACAAAGTTAGGTTGACATATGCCACGTTAGGCCGAGTTAATAATGTATGTGTCTACACTACTGCGTCCCTTCTGCCGACCTAAAGGGCTTGTAAAGTCGACGTCCGTACTCCATCTCCACAAGAGGCGTAGCGCTTCAGTAGACATCTGTCAAGGCTAAATCCCCACCAGGATTCTTAAAATTAATACTGGCCACTCCAGGCTTGTATTAAACTCCCACGGTTACAGCTTCTCTCTGACCTTGGCTTGGGACATGCTGCCACCATCCAAATGCAAGAAACCTCCTTGGACCTAGGAAGGAGCACTTGGGAATTCCTCCCTGTGGGGTACCCTCCAGCCCTTCCATCCCCCTCCGGGGAAGAGCTGAGAAAGAAAACAAAGGAAATTAGCTGTGGCTACCAGCTAATCAAACCACCAGCACAAACCTCTTCGGACACCAAAAATCCAATCCTGTTCTTAAAAAAGGTCAATTTTATTAAAAACAAAAAGGGAAAAAATACATCTGGAACTTAGGCTTTTGCTAGATTTTAAAAGAGCAATTCCAACAAATTAAGCACCCAAAATAGGGCTTGTAAAGTCGACGTCCGTATGTGGTGCATACTTAACTAGGTGTGGGAGGAGGAGGTGGTTTCTTGGGGGTTCAGCTTAAAGGTTACAAGCAAACAAAAGCATCTGGGGTTAGCACAGAGGAGAGCCACAAGCCAAAATAAAGAAATAAACTTGTTTGCATCTATCTAAATATTTCCAGCCTTCTAATGATTTCTTCTAGGTATGGAAGGGGTGGAGTGGGGGTGGGGCTGGGGGCAGAGGGGGGGAGGGGTTGAGCATCCATGGAAAAGCGGGGAAGTCGGCGCCTATGGGCCTGGGAATCCTCCCTTGAGATCTCTAAGAAGTTCTCATGGAGGCACTCTGCAATCCTTTGCAGAAGGTTTCTGGGAAGGGCTGCCTTATTTCGTCCACCACGGTAGGACACTTTCCCGCCCCACTCCAGTATTAACTCTTCTGGAATCATTGCAGCACAAGGACCAGGTCTGTACCCAGACGGTTGCAGCATCTGCTCCCTTTCCACCTCTGTTACCCTCAGGAGAGTGATATCGCATAGAGTCACCTAGGGGAAAACTTTAAATGATAGCCCTTAAATCGCAAGCAATTTGATAAACAATCTGCCCCGTTTGGTGAATTCTGGGTCACACAGTCACACTTTCCCGAGCGTGCCCTGATTGTGGTTGGAAGGGATCACTGTGTATTGCAGCCAGCATTTAAAAGGTGTGTGTATGTGGAGGGGGGCAGGGGGGCGTGCGACACTTCCTGTTCGTCTCCCTTCCACCCCAACCTGGTGCCGCTTTCGTAACAATCCAACTGTCTGTGGGGCTTTCCCCTGGTGCCTGTCCTCAAGCACCATCCCGGTTGCTATGGGAAAGGGGATTGTACTGATGTTGCAACCATTGATCCCAAGGATGTCTTAACAAAAGCTGCAGCAAAAGACTTCCCACCCCTGCCTCGTGGCCTTACTCACCATGGCTGGAGCAGCAAACCGACTCTTGCAGTAGCCAGCGCTTCTGCTTAAGTTGCAGCTTGCAGGGGGTGTGCATGGAGGGGTGTTTCTTTTATAAAAAAATTTAACCATGCACCAGACACAGTGTATGCACTGTCCATGCTACCCTTGTGCTTTGTATTCTCTGTAGCTGAAACCTTGTCCGTAGGCGCATCCTCCACGCCGGGACAGAGACTTTTCCAGTTTAGGAGGCAGAAAAAGACGACTTGGGAGGATACATTCAACGAGTTAATGCGTTCCTCCGAGAGTGACAAGACGGAGCTCTGCGTGTGGAGGATTGCACGGTCAGAGAGCCTGCACAATGACCGTGAGGACAGGAGAGCATGCAGGGAACACAAGCGTGACACGCAGGATGAGATGCTGCGGATTATGAGGGAGCAAACAGACATGTTGAGGCATCTGGGTGAGGTTCAAGAAAGGTAGATGGACACTAGAGTCCCGCTGCAGCATATACTGAACCTGCTGCCATCGTCACCAAGTTCCACATCCTCCTCTCCTAGACATCCTAGGAGGCGGGGGTGGGGTGGGGGGGGGGGGGAGGAGGTCCAGTATCCCTTGCACTCAACTCCAGAGCAGGGTACAAGGACCAGAAGGTGCTCATTACCACACCTTTGATTGTTAGTGCAGTGCACTTGTAAGCAAGTTATGCTGGTCTTCCCCCCGTGTAATCTTATTTTTCTTTGCTGTCTATCAGTGTTTGTGAGCATAATAAAAATTAATGGGATTGTGGAGACAAGGCTCTTTATTCATTCAACACACAGTGGTTAGTAGGGGTGTAGTTTACAGGAGAGGACATGCAATGAAGGAGACAGCTAGGGTAAGGAACAACCCACAAGTGTCATATTACTGTGGGTCATGGATAAAACTAGTTTTCAAAGCCTCACAAAGATGCAGCGCACCTCGATGTGCTCTTCTTATTCCCCTGATGTCTGGCTGCTCAAAATTTGCTGCCAGGTGATCTGCCTCCACCCAATCCCGCTGGAAACTTTTCTCCCTTTGTTTGACAGATATTATGGAGCACAGAGCAACAACAATGGGGATACTGCATTCACTGAGGTCTAACCTAGTAAGCAAACTACACCAGCGGGCTTTTAAACGTCCAAAGGCACATTCCACTACCATTCTGCACTTGCTCAGCCTAGGGTTGAACTGCTCCTTACTGCTGTCCAGGCTGCCTGTGTACAGCTTCATGAGATAGGGGAGCAATGGGTAGGCTGGGTCTCCCAGGATCATGATTGGCATTTCAACATCACCAACCGTTATTTTGCAGGCTGGAAAGAAAGTTCCTGCTTGCACCTTTCTGAACAGCCCAGAGTTCCTAAAGATGCGCACATCATGCACCTTTCCCGATCATCCCATGTTGATGTCAGTGAAACAGCCCCTGTGATCCACTAGCGCTTGCAATACCATTGAGAAGTACCCCTTTTGGTTTATACACTCTTTGGCAAGGTGGTCTGGTGCCAAGATAGGGATGTGTGTTCTGTCTATTGCCCCACTGCAATTAGGGAACCTCATCACAGCAAAACCATCCACTATGTCCTGCACTTTCCCAGAGTCCCTCCCCTTCTTAGCAGAAGTTTATTGATTGCCCTGGCAACTTGGATCACAGCAGACCCCATGGTAGATTTACCCACTCCTAATTGGTTCCCCACTGACTGGTAGCAGTCTGGCGTTGCAAGCTTCCACAGAGCTGTTGCCACTCGCTTCTCCACTGCCGGAGCAGCTCTCATTTTAGTATTGCTGCGCTTCAGGGCTGGGGAGAGCTCTTCACCCAGTTCCATGAAAGTGACCTTGCGCATTCGAAAGTTCTGCAGCCACTGCTCGTCATCCCATAGCTGCACAACGATGCGGTCCCACCAGTCAGTGCCTGTTTCCCGGGCCCAGAAGCAGCGCTCCATGTCAAGGTGATGCGCGACTGTCGCCAGCATCTGCTAATTGCTCCGCTCCAGGGCTTCCAGCACGGCTGCTTGCGGGGCATCACATAGCCGAAGCAGGAGCTGCCGCTCGGAACAGAGCAAGTACTGCAGGATAAGGCGCGAGGTGTTTGTAATGCTCACAACAGCATACAGCTGAGCGGGGTCCATGCTTGCCGTGCTATGGCGTCTGTGCAGGGAACCCAGGCTTAGGAAAAAAGGCACGAAAAAGGGATGGTTTGTTTGCCATGGATTTCAGGGAGGGAGGGAGGTAAGTGCATCATGGGAGGCTAAAGCCATGTTCCCATAGCCACCTGCACAAATGTTTTGGTCCCATGAGGCATTGCGAGCCCAACCCAACATTCCACTCAGCTCCATGCACTGTGGGATAGCTACCCCCAGTGCAGCGCTCCATGCGTCGATGCAAGTCCTGCCAACGCAGACACGCTCCGCCGACACAATGTGCATAGTGGGGACATGCAAAATCGACTTGCTTAAATCGGAGGCTCAATGACATCTTCAGTAAAATCGACCTAAGTTTGCACTGTAGACATACGAGTTTCCCCTAGTGCCATCTTCCCAGCAGGCCAGCCCTGCTCCACACCTACCCCCCCCACCCCCAGTCCAGCCCAGCCCAGCCCTGCTCCATGTATGTGGACTCTGTGGGGCAGGGATTCTCTTGCTCTGGGTCTGGGCTGCATTGGGCTCTGCTCTCTGCAGGGACTTTGGGCGCTACCGTGATACACCTACCAACACCAATCTCCTCCTTCAACTCCCCCTAGAGCTGCCGAGGGGGGAGGGATAGCTCAGTGGTTTGAGCATTGGCTTGCTAAACCCAGGGTGTGAGTTCAATCCTTGAGGGGGCCATTTAGGGAACTGGGGTTAAAAAAAAAAAAAAAACTGTTTGGAGATTAGTCCTGCTTTGAGCAGGGGGTTGGACTAGATGATCTCCTGAGGTCCCTTCCAACCCTGATATTCTATTCTATGCCGCAGAGAGCGACCCACTAACTCATAGGGCCATCAGGGAGCCCAGTGCCTTCCCGGGGGAGAGACCCCAGCTGGGATCCTGGCCCCACAGGAATCAATGGGAACATGCCAAGGGGGTCAGATTGCACCCCATGTCTAACAGACTGTCCTTGTAGCACAACCCCCGCTCTCCTGGCTGGGACGTGGGGACAACAGCAAGGATGTTGGGGGCAGCCACATGTCACATCAGCCCCGGTCTCCCCCACAGTGCCGGCCAGAGAACTGACTCTCCGGGTCTGGTCATGCAGCACAGCCTGCCTCTAGCCCCATGCTTGGCCAATCCAGGGCAGAGGTTTCCCCAGTCTCAACGTACAGACTCCAAGTGGCCAGGGTCACTTGCCATCCCTGCAAAATATCTGCACCTTGCTTCTCTCCTGAGCTCTTCTTAGGTCAGCACCAGCCATGGGATCTGGCTCTGTGGGATTAGGGAGCCCACTGAACTAAAAAACCCTCCTCCCCAGGGTGTTGCTGGCAAACCAGACCCAGTCCCCTCCAAACCCTCTCTTGGAGGATCCCACAACACAGCTGCCCCTCTGGCCTAGTAGGTCCAAAAGCCTGGGGGGGATCCATGCCCATCAGGATGGAGCTGGCATGCTGGCAAGGAAGGCCTGTAATGGGGTGGGACTCACCACCATCTCCTACTGGCGGCCTTGGGAATTAGCTCTGTGCCCTCTTCTGGTGGTGTCTCACCCACCATCACCTCTGCTCCTGGACCCATGTCACCCCACGGACTGCGCCATCCTCTTCAGCGCACAGCCCTCTGGCTGTCACCCTTGGTTCTCCCCCCTTCCAGGGGGGAACTGCAGTCCACTGTCCAGCCACTTCCTTCAGTGGCAAGGGGGCAGGGGACCTGGGCCTACCCACCACTCCAGGTCCCAGCCCAGGAACCCTGTAGATGGCAGCCATGTGCTATGTCTCCTCCCACCTCGCCATACCTTTCCCTGGGCCACTTCCTCATGGCCCCCAGCACCTTCTTCACCCTTACCTCAGGGCTTCAACCTGCCAGTCTCAGCAGCCAGCCAGGAGCTCACTCTAGCTTCCCTGGTCCCTGCTGGTGGCAAACTCTGTCCAGGGTACTGGGATGCCTTTCTGTTGCTAGGAGCCTGATCTCTCTCCCCAAGCTCCAGTCAGCTACTGACATCTGCTCTGCCCAGCACTTCTTATAGGAACCTGCCGGGCCATGATTGGCTGCTCCTTGCAGCCCCTCTCTAATTGGCTGCCTATTAACCCCTTATGGGCCAGTGTGGGGCAGATGCCCCATCACAAGGCCACAAGACTGTCTGAGGCTGACTGCGGCTCAACCACAAGCCCGTGGGCTGGAGGCAGGATCGCTGGGGGCTGCTCTGGCCTGGGGAGTCCCAATGGTCCCTCCCAAGAGACCCCTGTGGTGCAGCGGAGTAGCCCGGGGCGGAGGAGGCTGTTTGGCAGGCAGAGAGCTGGCCTGGCTGGTCCCTGCTGAGGCCCCACTGCTACATGGGCTGTTTGTCCCTACACGTACCATGCACCTCTCAGGGAGCAGACCCGAACCCAGTAAACAAACACTATCCCTGCGGCCGCTTCCGCTCATCAACCCGCTCAGCGCCAGTCATTGCAAGCCAGCCACTAGAGGGCAGCAACACCCACAAACACATATATACACACACATGCACACACACTCCCAGGAGAAGGCAGGTTTTGCCTCACTCAATCCCCCTCCCCCCAGCTCAGCTCGGGATGTGGGGGGAGGGTGCAGCCCAGAGGGGACCTGGGCACCACCTCAGCCCCAGTGGGGGAGGGAATGAAGTCAGAGTTCCCCCGTCCCCCACAGAGACATGCCAGAAAGCCCCCAGCCCCTGCACGACTCAGCAAGAGGAGGGGCAACAGGCCTCTCCTCAGAGCGGTACCAATTGCTGGGGTTTGCAAACGTGGCGTGTACTTTGCACGGATCTCTCTGTGCGTGTGCATGGCTGTGCTTGGGTCAGCAAGTGTGTGAGCACGAGTCCGTCCCCCTGGGGGAGTGCGCGTGTGCATTTGTATCAGGGGAGCTTGGGTTTGCTGGGTTACGTTTGCACAGATTTTAAAGTTGGATGGGCCCATGAGACCATCTAGCTTGGCCTCCAGCGTAACGCAGGGCATCACATCTCACCCGGCCCCTCTGCACTGGGCCCAAGCACTCGGGCTTGGCTGAAGCGTCTTCCCCAAAGGAGCCAGACTGGCCTGGCAGCATCCGGAGATGGAGCCTCCACCCCGGGTTAATCCCCTCCCTGGGGAACATATGAGCCTTATTCCCAGTGGGAACGTGTCTGGCTGCAGCCCCTGGCCCTGGGCTCTTGTCCTGCCTCGACTGGGTCAAAGAGCACTGTGGTGCCCAGTGTTTTCTGCCCACATGTGTGCCTGTTCCACGTGGCCAGTTACACGCATGTGCCTGTGCTGCGTGGCCAATTACATGCATGTGCTTGTGCTTCGTGGCCGATCACACATGTGTGCCCTTGCCACATGACTGATCACACGTATGACTGTGCCGTGTGGCCAGTTACACGCATGTGCCTGTGCCGTGTGGCCGATCACGCGTGTGCCCGTGCTGCGTGGCCAGTCACGCGCGTGTGGGCATCTGTGTGCAGGACTCTCCACATGCCTGCAGAGGACCCCGCTCTCCCGCTGCCACCCGGGTGCAGCCCGAGGCCGGCCCAGGCTCTCAGGCCTCGCTCCCCCCCCCCACGTCCCCGAGCTGCCCCTCGCCGGCCGGGGGAGGAGCTGCTCCCTGGCCCCCGGGCAGCGAAGCGTTAACGCCCTGCGGGTCCACGGGCTCGGCCCTGGCGATTGGCCGCTGCGCCGGCCAATGGCGAGCGAGCAGCCCCACCCCGGGGCTGATGGACAGGCCTTGTCTCTATGCCTCGCCGCAGCCAATCGCCGCCGCGCTGGGCTGCCGCCATCAGCTCCGCCCCCCACCCTGGCAGGGAGCTCCACCCCAAGCCCCGCCCACCCGGACATGAGCCCCGCCCCCAGCTCCCGTCTGTGCTCCCAGCTACGCCCCTGTCCCTCACCCCTGGAGGCAGCCCCCACACCCAGCAGCCTTCTGTGCCCCCAGCCCACTGCCCCCCGTCTGTGTCCCCCAGCTCTCACCCCTGGAGGGAGCTCCAGCCCCAGGCTTCCTCCACACCCTACCCCCCACATGGGGCAGGGGCTCACTGACCCCCTCTGAGCAGCCCCGACACACTTGGGTGCAGCCTGGGGAGTGCAAGCCCCCTCGCCTGCCCCAGGGGTCTGACACCACCCTGCTCCCTGCTGGGGGGAGAGGGGAGCGCAGCCCTTAGAGTGTTCCAAAGAGCAGGACCCTGCCACCCAGTTCACCCCTCCGCTGCCTTCCCCACACAGGCATGGCCCTCCCCCCCCCCCCCCCCCCCCCGGAGCCCCCCACACACACCCCCCCCCCCCCCCAACGCAGGCATGGCCTAGTCCCCCGCAACAGAGGCACAGGCCCCCACTCCGTTTTGCTCAGCCCAGAGCAAAGAACAATATAAACTGCTCTCCCCAAAACAACCCCCAGGGTCGCAGCCTGAGCGAAGCACACCCCAAAAGGCCCCCTTCTTCCCTCTCTCAATTGGTGTCCCTGTATACCCCACCTCCTGTCACTGCACCCCCCCAACCCTCCACATTTATACCACACCCTCACCTCCTTGGAATCCTCAAGGTCATGGGGCCGGGCGGGGACGCAGCATGGGACATGGACATATAGGGCAGCACCATGGTGGAGGCTAGCCAGCAGCCAGACCTGGAGCAGAGCCCTCCTCATACACCCTGCGCCCATGGCACCGAAGAAGCTGGCAACAGGCTCTGCTAGCCAAGCTGGCCATGGCCAGACGAGCAGGGAGGCTGGAGCTCGGGCATCGGGAAGAATCGTCTGGCTGGAGTGCAGCATCATGCCACCAGCTGTGCGGAGGTCACCGCACCTGAACCAGCGCAGGGAAGGATGGGCCAACAGGCCTGGTCCCGTCCAGCAAACTGCACTCCCACGCTGTGTGATCAGTGGGCCTCCATCCTGCCAGGAAGGGAGATAGGGAGAGTGCTCCCCCACCTTCTCCAGTTTGTTTCCCAGCTGGACTGGAACCCAGGCCCTGGCCCCCAAAACATGCCACCAGAAGGGCGGGCAAGCCAGGCCAGCACCAGTTACACACAGGGCTTGCTCCAAACCCTCACGCATGGCAGCACCCTCCTGAGATCACTTTCCTTTCCCCACAATCCCCAGGGCATGCCCCAGAATGCAGCCCAGCTGCCAGGCTCCAGCATCTTCGCCCTTTGAGGGGAAGCTGCAGCCCCTTGCAGGCAAACAAGGACAGATCCAGAGTCCAAGGTCAAAAGCGACCACTGTGATCCGCCCATCCGCCCTCCTGCCTGACACAGGCCATTGGCCTGCCCTGTTTGAACTACAGCATATCCCCTCTCAATTTAAAACTTGTCAGGGAAGGAGACTCCACCACGACCCTTGGTTAATTCCCCATCCTGGTAAAAACGTAGGCCTGATTTCCAACCTGAATTCATCTGGCTTCAATTTCCAGCCACCAGATCGTGTTAGGCTGTTGTCTGCTAGACGGAAGAGCCCATTATCAAACATTTGTTCCCCTTATAGGCTATGATCAAATCTCTCCAAATCCTGCTCTTTGTTAGGATCAGTCTGTCACTATAAGGCAGGTTTTCTGACTGTTCAGTCATTCTTCTGGCTCTTCCCTGACCCCTCTCCAACGTATCATCATCCTTCTTGAATAGGGGGCACCAGAGCTGGAACCAGGATTCCAGCAGTGGTTGCACCAGTGCCAAATACAGAGGTAAACTCACCTCTCTGCTCCACACCCTGTTTGTGCATCCCAGGATCGCTTTGGCCCTTTGCCCGCAGCATCACAGCGGGAGCTCGTGTTCAGATGATTATCCACCACGGGCCCCAAGCTTTTTTTCAGCATTGCAGCTTCCCAGGATAGCGTGCCCCCTCCTATAAGTATGGCCTGCATGGTTTGTTCCTAGATATATTTTTAAAAGGGTTAAAAAAAGGTGAGACACACTGGGGTGCAGCCCTTGTGAAACAGAAAATCCTCACAGGGTTGTAACGACGGGCTGGCTGGACAATAATGACACATTATTAAAACACATGTTGTTTGCTTACGCCCAGTTTTCCAAGTGACCCAGACCACACTGTGTCAGTGACCTGTCTGTCCTCATCGTTATTCACCTCTCCCCAAGTTCTGGGCCATCTGCAAACGTTAGCAGTGGTGATTTGATGTTTTCTTCCAGGTCATTGAGAAAAACATTAAACAGCACAGGGCCAAAAACCAATTCCTGCTGCGGGACCCTGCTGGAAACAGACCCACTCGGTGATGAGTCCCCGGTTCCAGGGGCACATTGAGACCTTTCCGTTAGCCCGGTTTTAATCCGTTTAACTTGTGCCATGCTAATGACACGGTCCCGTCCTGCGCCTGGAGGCAAAGGCTGTTTCCACCCACACCCCCGTTAGCTCGGCAGGGCTTCTCCCTCCAGAGGAGCCTCCACCCAGACAGCGCCCCTTCTTCCTCCAGGAGAGGCACCAGTCTCACCCGCTCGTCCGCTGCAGGCCGCCCCCTCTTGGCAACCCAGCTGTTTGGTCTCCTGTGCCTGCCCCAGGGGGAGAAGAGACTCCAGCCTGGCATGGATGCCGTGAGTCTCTGACCCAGCCGCCCTGGTGGAGGGCAATGTACCCCGGCACACCCTGGTTTCCGTGCCTGTGGGGGCACAGCGCTGACGCTGTCCCTGGCAGTATCAGAGGAGGCGGGGAAGGAGGGAGGGGCTGGGTTTGAGGAGGCTGCTCTGGAAAGGCGCTGATCTCTCCCCCCGCGCCTCCTCCCCAATGCAGCAGATTGGCATGTCGTGGCACTGCCCTCTGCTGCCAGGTCCCTGCAGTCGGAGCTGCGCCCTGGGGAGGCCATCATGGGGAGGGCTGCTTTTGACGCCTGGCGTTTGCAGTTGGCTGCACTTGGGGTGTGCGCTGTTATGATGCACATCTGTCTGTCTGTCTATCAGCCTCTGTCTGTCACCAGACACACCACCCCATGCAGCTACTGCTATCTGTGTATTGCCATGTGTCCTGTCTCTAACCGTCCTGGTTAGAGCCCGGGATATTCTCCGTCATGCTCATCTATACCCCCCCATCCATTCCCAATTCCCCATCCATCCCTATACACTCCCATCCATCCCTGTACACACCCTTCTGTCCATCCATCCATCCTCCATCCCCCCCCACCTCTATACCCCCCCATCCATCCTCCATCTATCCATCCTCATCCACCCCACCTCTATACCCCCCCATCCATTCCCAATTCCCCATCCATCCCTGTACACTCCCATCCATCAATCCATCCATCCCTGTACACACCCTTCTATCTATCCATCCATCCATCCTCCATCCACCCCACCTCTATACACCCCACATCCATCCGCAATTTCCCATCCACCCCCATCCACTCCCATCCATCCATCCATCCATCCCTGTACACACCCTTCTATCCATCCATCCCTGTACACACCCTTCTGTCCATCCATCCATCCACCCCCACCTCTATACACCCCACATCCACCCCCAATTTCCTATCCACCCCTATACACTCCCATCCATCCATCCATCCATCCCTGTACACACCCTTCTATCCATCCATCCATCCTCCATCCACCCCACCTCTATACACCCCACATCCATCCCATTCCTCCATCTCCATCCACCCCTATACACCCCCATCCATCCACCCAGCACCCATCCCTACACACACCCTATACACCCCCACGCATCCCTCCACCCCCCTCTTTCTATAGCCACTATGGACCCACACCCCCACTCTGCCCCCGTAAGCATCCCCGCACTTTGTACTGCACCCCACTCCGGGTCCCGCGCTGCCCTACGCCCGGGGGCCCAGTGGGACAGGCCGGGGACACGGAGCCCCGCGGGCGCAGGGGGAGGAAAACCAGGGGGGGGGCCTCCAGCCCCCCATCATCCCCGCGGGGTGCGCAGCCTGCGCCTTTAAGAGGCGGGGGGAGGGGTGGCCCCAGCCCAGCCCCGCTCGCTCCCTGACGTCGGTTCCTTCCCTTTCTCTCGCTGTTTTGCAGCCGCCCCGGCCAGGCGGGGACCCCGCTCGCTCGCCCGCCCGCCCCGATGGTTCCGCGCTGCCCGGCCAGGGCCGTCCCCGGCAGCCGCAGCCTGGCGTGAGCCCGCGGCTGGTGAGCGCCCGGCGGGCCCGGAGCAGGAGCGGGATGGCCGGAGCCCGCGGCTGGCTCTAGGGGCTCGGGTCCTATTGCACCAGCCGCCCCAGCATCCTCCCAGCGGGCGGCGCCCCGGAGCCGCCCCTGCCCTTTGTGCGCCGGCGAGGGGCGCACGGAGCCGGGCTCCCCGGGGTGGGACCCACCGGCGCCCGCCGCCGCCGCCGCTGCTGCAGCCCATCCCCCGTCCTGGGCCATGAGCGCCCCCTTCTAGCCGCGGAGCCGCGCGGGCCCCCCCCCGGCCAGCCCCCGCGCCCGGCGCCCGGGGAAGATGTCTTCGCGCACCGCCCTGGCGTCTGGCAACGAGCGGAACTCGGACGCGGTGAGTGCCGGGCCCTTTGTCCCCCGCGCTGCCCCTTCCCCTGGCCGGAGCCAGGCCCCGCGGGGGGGGCGGGCGGCGCACAATGGACGGAGCCGCCGGGCAGCGCCAGGGAGCGATTCGCCTCCCACCCCTTGGCCCGAGCTTGGCTCGCTGGGGAGCCGGGTGGGGCCGGAGCCGGGGCCGCCCCTGCGCTGGGCTGGCCGGGGAGGGGGCAGATCGGGTGTGCGAGGGAGCGGGGCGGGCTGGGAACGTCTCCCCAGCCCCCGGTGCAGAGAGCCGGGGTGGAGCGGGGCCCCAGCTGCGCCCACCTGCAGCGTGGTGCTTCTGCAAAGGCTTAGCCAGTGGGCCCTTGCAGGCAGGGCGAGCCCAGCATTGGGGCCATTCCCCCAGTCCCGCTGGCTCCCACCCAGCCCACAGCCGGGAGCGAGCAGAGGTGTCGGGTCCCTGAGCCTGCCCCAACTGAGGGGAGTTATGCTGGGCTGGGGGCGCGGGGGAGCTGGCAGTGTCTGCATCCTGGGTGGGCTGCTAAGGTCATCAATGACATTTGCCTCGGTGAGGGGGCACGTGGTGTCTCTGTGGGAAGGGAGGGGGGGCTACCACTTGTGGGGGGGGGGCGAGGACTCTGCATTGGCTCAGCTTGGGTTTTAGCCTGCTGCAGCAGGGACACGCCAGGAGGCCTTCGTCGGGTTGGGGGTGTGTGGAAGCAGTGAAGGAGGTTGTGGTTTGGGCCTGAACGTCTCCCTGGGGTGTGGAGCTAGAGGAGAAGGGGAATGACCTCCTAGGGCACGGTGAGACCTGCAGACCGTCAACCACACGTGTGCACACGCGTGCACGCTCACCACTCCTCCCTGACACACACACATGCCGAGACACAGACCGCACAGTGGGAGCTGCAGACCCCCAGCCTCACACGCTCCTCACACCCGCCGACACAACCCCGCACTGGAATCTTCCTAGGAGTCAGGTGGGCCCTGCCCATGGACTCCCATGTCCCCTGCCTGGGATGAGGAGAGTCCATGCACGCCGGTGGTCCTCCTGGCATAGTGACATTGCCCCCGGATCACTTGTGTGTCCTTGCCATGGAATCTCCAGAGCTCTGCCCTGCACTGGATGTACTTTACAGGGAAAAGTAGTTCCTTAGCAACTAAGGTGGCATTTCCTGGCGCCGCAGGGGTGGGGGCCCCCCCCCTCTCTGCCTGGCTCCCTCCGCGGCCTGATACACCAGTCTCAGACACAGGGTGGCAAATGCGAGGTTTCCCTTGGAGTTGCCCGTGTGCTTGGCCTGGGAGGCACCAGGACCTCTGAGCAGGGCTGCTTCGTGGCATGGGAGCCCCAGCGGAAGGCGCCTGGGGTGGCCTCCTCCCGGCTGAGAGGAGCCATGTCCCTCCCCCTGCCAGCCTGGGCCAAGCCATCTGTCTGTGAAGGCTGGTGCTCTGCTCCCACCATGGCCTCTGCTGGATGCTCCCAGCATGCACTTGGCCTGATGTGGGATGCAGATACCCTGGAGCGCGAGTCAATGAGCCTCTCTCCTCTCCTCGCCTGCGTGGCTCCAATGCTCCTGCTGCTGCGTGTGACATTGGGCAGCCCTCTCCGAGCCCGGCCTGGCCTCCTGGGAGCCCGATCTCCTGCCGGCCCCTTCTCCTGGCCCTTGTGCGGTGGGACAGTTCAGTCCTGGCAACAGCCCAGCGGGCATTGAGACCCAGACATGCCGGGGCACCCGCTCCCTCCCCCTGTGGCTGCCGGAGATGGGGGTGGACAGCAAAGCCAGCATGGGCCCCGTGCTGCTGTCAGCCCTCAGAAGGGACCTTCTCTGGGGAGATGGCCCTGCTAGTCAAAGAGCTGGGTAACTCGCTTTGTCCCATTGCACCCAGCAAACAGCAGTGAAGTGGCTCTCTTGCATGGGGGAAACGGAGGCACAGAGGGGCAGTGACTCAGGGTCACCCAGTGCGTCAGACAGAGCTGGGGTTAGGAGTCCTGATACTCTGTCTCCCCCCGCTGTACCCCACTAGCCCCCACTCTCCTCCTAGAGCCAGGGATAGAACCCAGGAGTCTTGACTCCTCTGAGTCCCAGCCACCAGACTCCACTCCCTTCAGGACTCCTGGGTTCTGTTCCCAGCTCTGTGACCCCCCAGCTCCACCCCGCTAGACCCCCCCCCCAAAAGAAGCTTTGACTACATCCTTCACTCCTGGGGTGGGCCATCTTGCATCACCAGCAAACTCTGGCATTGAGTGAGCAGGAGTCCCTAAATCCCTTCCCCCACCAGTGACCCCGCCTGCCTCCCTGTCCCTGGGAGATGGAGCAGCTCGTCCTGCTTTGGGGAAGTAGCTTTTAGAGATTGCAACAACCTCCGTCATTTCCTAACCCCTCCCGCCCCGGTCCACTGCCCAGTCAGGGCACGGGTGGCAGGGCAGTGAGGGGGTTCCCTCCAGGGAATACCCTCACCCTGCCACCTCTGAGTACACAGCCCTGCTGGGAATCCAGCTCCATGACCTGAGGACTCCAAACCCGCTGCCTTGGTGACCCAAGGCCCTATGCTCCCCTCCTGGGGCGGAGAGGGGGGCTGGTGCTGCAGGGGCCTCCCCAGGGAGCCAGGCTGCTGCTGCTGGCCAGACATCAACCCAGATCACTGGGCTCCCTCCACCCCAGTGAAGGCTTGGGGGTCAGCACCTTGCAGCATCCAGCCCCTCCCTGGGGGCTAAGCAAGCCCCACCTCAGGCTTTTGGAGTGCCCTGTCCTGAAGAGTTCTCAGAAGAGGGGATTTCCCAGCCCCTGGTGCAGGCCCTGCCCCCATTGGCACCTGGGTCTCCCCCCCATTTCCTTTTGGTCCCATCCTCCCAGTCATAGAAATGTCAGGCTGGAAGGGACCTCGAGAAGTCATCAACTCCAGCCCCTGCAATGAGGCTGGACCAAGTCACCCCAGACCACCCTGCCAGGGCTTTGTCCCTCCCATGGTGGGGATTTCCACCACCTCCCAACACAACCTAGCCCAGAGCTTAACTCCCCTTCCACAGTAGGAAGGTTTGGCCTAATCTCGAACCTAGAGCCCCCTTGCTGCAGCGTAAACCTGTTACTTGTCCTACCTTCAGTGGAGGCCTCCCCAGGGCCGAGCAGAGCGGGACAATTACTTCTTGTGCCTTACCTACGTCACTCCTGGTAATGCACCCACAATGAGATTGGCCTTTTTGCAACTGCATCCCATTGTTGACTCATAGTCAGTTTGTGATCCTCTAGAATCCGGATCCTGTCCAACAGCTCTGCCACCCAGCCAGCCAGGCCCCACTTTGTCCCTGGGCGTTTGATTTTTCCTTCCTAAGGGAAGTATTTTGCAGTTGTCTTTAATAAATGTCAGAATTCAGACCAATTCTCCAATTGGTCAAGGTTGCTTTGAATCCTGATCCTGGCCTTCCAGGTGCTTCCTGCCCTCCCAGCTGGGGGGGGCCTCTGCAGAGTTTATAGCCGTTTGCTCCGCATTATCCAAGTCATCCCTGAAAATATTGACTGACCCTGTGGGACCCACTAGAGACACCCTCCCAGCTGGGCAGAGAGCCTGCTATCTGTGCTTGGTCTTTCAGCCAGTTGTGCACCCACCAGCCAGTAATTTCATCTAGACCACTGTGCCCAGGACAGGGTTCTCAACCTGTGGTCCACGGAGCGCCTAAGATCTGCACTTCCATTTGAAATCTTTTAGTGGTGTGCAGATGCAAAGAGGTTGAAAACCATATGAGACTGGGTCAAACGCTTCACTCAAACTTCTACAGTCCCCATCTACTAGGCCAGCAAGCCTGTCCGAGAAGGCAATTAGATTGGCCTAGAGGTCTCCCTTCCAAGCTGTGAGCCTATTGCAGCCTGCTTAGCTTGAGCACAGGAGTGACTCTTTGCTTGAGGTGCCAGGCTCACGTGACTGTGGCAGGAATGGGCATGGTGATGGAATGGCCTGCGGTGATGCAGGTGGTGCCTAGCTGGAGAGTGGCCCAGCAAGGCCATGGCATCTCTAGCACCCTTGCAGGGGGTGATCTGGGCCCCAAAGGCCTTCCCAAGCTGTCTCTGTCCAGGTCAAAGGGAGAGGAAGCTGCTGTGGGACGCCATGGGCTTGGTGCCGAGGGCATGGGGCACCTCACTCCCCTTGCTGACATCTTGCCACCATGGGGGGCAGTGGGGTGGGCAGGGCGCAAACCCATTTCATCCCTGCCTGGGGGCCATGCCCTCTCTGGGACGTGCTGCCACTCCACACTCGGCCCCTGCATCGTTGACCTGATGCCTGGCACAGCCCCATGGCCTCGGCTGCCCTTGTGGTGGGACGCAGGTCACTGCACAGCAATTCCAGTGCATTATGTATGGACTCAGGCCACCTGGGATGCTGGGACCCCCCCCACACACCTGAGAGGGTATGTTTGGCATCCCAGAATGCACTGCTGCCTGCCTCCCATGCGTCACTGCCCCCCTGTGCCCCCTGCTAAGGGTTGGGGATTGGGCTTGCTCCCATCGCCCTCCTGCTGGGCTCCAGGTCCCACAAGTGGGTGCAGCTGGTGTACCCTAGGGACTGGCTGGGTGATGCTGCCAGCCAGGGCTGTTTCTGCAGCTCACGCCACCAGTGAAATGGAGTGGGGCGTCTGTCTAGTTCCCAGTGTGGTTTTCTGACCATGTCACTAATGGGTTTGGTACTGCTGGGCATCTCTGCCTTAACTGGCCTGGCAGACTGAAGGCCTCCGGAGAGCTGTGTGGCTGGGGGAGCCAGGGCAGGGATAGCAGGGAGCTATGGGAAGGGGTTAAGGGGTACTGGCAGTGCTGGGGGTGGGGTGCATTCCAAGGCTGGGATAGCAGGGGGCTGCAGGTCAGGATTGAGGGGCACTGGCAAAGCTGTGTGTGTGTGGGGGTGGATTCCTGGCCTGAGATAGCAGGAGGCTGTGGGTCAGAGTTGGGGGGCATAAGGGGAGCTGTGGGGCTCAGGGGTCCAGGTCTGGGGTCCCAGGGGCTACAGGAGGTTGTTCAGGCCAGCCAGGAGGTTCCTGAGTGGCTGCTGTGGGTTGTGGGGCTGGGATGCTGTCAGGTCAGAGCAGGGCCTGAGGCCAAACTCTTCAGGAAGTAGCCAGTGAGTGAGGGGCTGTTTGTGGGGTGGGCATGAGGGGCCTGGAGCCCTGCCTTCAGAAGGGCTTTGGGGCTCCCAGAAACAGAGACACCGAAGTCCGTTAACACTTCTACAAATCTTGGCCTGAGGCTCTGTGGCTGGACCCTGTCCCGTGAGCACCCCCTGCTGGAGACCTGGGATGGGACCAGCGGGGGTAGTCGGCGTGCGGGGGCCACGTTGCTGCGACCGAGGGGAAGTGCTGCCTGTGAGAACAGCACAGCCTGTGGGGCACAGCACAGTGTGCCCTCTGAGCCCCACCTGCCCCGGCTCCCTGGGGCGGTGGGAGCAGACTATGCCCTGCTGTGGGCCCTGCCCCCGCGCGTCTGCTGCCCAGACTCTGGGCTCCTCCCGCCATTGGCATGGCGCTGGTCTTTCCTGTTTAAAGGGCTGGCACCCCCTTGCAATGTCTGGGCCTGGCACCCCCTCTCTCCCAGCCGTGCACTGCCCCCCGCCCCCAGTTGCTTTTGGACCATGTCAGCCAGCAGGCCCCAACTAGCAAGGCCTGGAGCCCCGGGCAGGGGAGGACGTTGTGTTTACACGTGTTCGCTGCTCGCTCCCGCCTGGTTAAATACCATCTGGGCCGTGCTAGTCAGGGCACCGCTGCCCCAGCCCTGGCAGCTGGGAAAGCCCCGCGTGTGGCTGGGAAACACGTGCTGCCGTTGAAAGCCAGGTGACCCCCCCCCCAGCCCCAGGGCAGTGGCGTTTCAGAAGGGATGCCCGAAGGGAATGGGCTGAATGGGACTGCGGGGACCGGCGTAGCTACCCCTGAGTCTGGGGGCCCACGCAATGCTCAGGGCTGGTCCAGCCAGACACGCCTGCCTCTACCCGCCTGGCACAGTGGGCGGGTGGCAGGCCAGGGTGGGGTGATCTGCTGCCGGCGCGTGTTTGTCGGCGCTAGCGCTTTCAGCTCCTGCTGCTTCGGTGCCGCCTGGGATGGGTGCTCCCTGTCCTAGAGCATGGGTGGAGGGGATGGGTTAGATCGGCATCAGCTTGGCTCGCGGCTCGGCTCGCTGGGCCCCAGCCAGGTGCTCTGCACGTGGGCCGTGTTGGCATCGGAGTTGCCGGATCCAAGGCCAAGGGTCCTGCAGCCTCCCGTCTCCTTATCCCATCCCGAGCCAGCCAGTGTGTTGGGAATGAGCCTCGAAAGCGCAGCCTAGCTGGGGTCTGGCTCGCTGGCACTCAGTGACCCCCTTGCCTGGGCCCAAAGTCACCCCCCCCCCCATGGCTTCTGCGGCAGGGCAGGGCACGTTACGGCTGCGCTGCACGTGGGGCCGTCCTCGGGGCGAGTCGAGCTCGGTGCTCAAAGCCGGCACTCGACCCACCGGTTCCGCACAGCGTGCACAGCATGACCTCCCTGCACATTGGGTGAACTCGGAGAAGTGCCACTAAATCCGTTAATTAGCTTGTGAGTTTAAATTAATTTTGAAAGGGGCCTTTTCGGAAGCGTCTCCCCTGGGATCCGGTAGAGCGTGCAGACATGGAGCGACAGCTCAGGCGCCCCTGGTTGGGAGAGCTTGTGGGAGCCTGGGCTAGGGGGAAGTGGGGTCTTTTATGGTCATTTCCCCTGATGCTCTTCACCCTGGGGGGGGGGGTCTCCCCCCCCCAGGGCCGAGGGGGGGGGGGGGGGGGGGTTCCTCGGGGGAGAGCTGCCCTCTTTCACGGTCTCGCTTGTCCCCAGCCATGTGGCTGGTTTGGGGAGGGCTGCTCTCACCTGCTGGTCTGAGGGGAGTGAGAAAGGGGGAGCGGAGGTGGCACCAGCAATCAGTGGAGTTTACATGGGATGCCAGGCTCCAGTCGGGCATCCCTGCAGAGCAGCAGTTGAAGGCTCACCCCAGCCCCTAACCCGAGGGGAGTTAGGTCTGACCTGAACCCCGAATGTCCTCAGTGCCTTGGCTAGGGACAGCTGCAGCATCTAGGCCCGAACGCCCGCCGAGCAGGGCTCTGTCTGGGGCTGATGGGGAGGGGAGGCCTTCCTCAGAGGCGCCGTGGGCATTGGAGGCCGAATCCAGGCTAGCAGGCCCCAGCTCTGGCTGGCAAGATGGCGGGGTGCTTGCCGAGCTATCCAGGAGGCTGGCGTAGAGCGAGGCAGCCGGTGTGGGCAGAGGGGGTTGGGTTACCCTCCCTGGGCAGGGCAGTGGTGCTGCCGTCTTGGGGAGGAGCCGGGGCGCTGCATTCTCAGGGGAGCCGAGCAGCTGATCTCTGAGCTGTTACAGAGTCATTTGGGGAGGGTTGGCCCCCCGGCTTTGTCATGGGGGGGTTTCCATGGCACCAGTGCTGGGATGGAGACCCTGAGATACTGCCTCTGCGTTGGGGATTTGGCATCCGCGGCGCTGGGATGGGGGGTTGCTGGCTCTGGGATGGGGTGGGGGTGCCAAGATTGGAGGGGTTCCTGCAGCGCTGACTCTGGGATGGGGGGGGGGCGCGGGGATGGGGGGGCCCTGCGGCTCCGGGATGGGGCATATCAGCTCTCAGTATCACCACCCCCGCATGCGAGAGCCGAGCCGGGCGGCCGTGTCTTTCCCTTGCTGCGCCAGGCTGGTAGCAGCAGGGGCTGGAGGGTGGCAGTGTATGCAAACTCCCCTCCCTAGCTGCCTGTTGGCCCTGGGGTCCAGCTCCATGCTAGCCTTGGGGCGTGGGGCTGCGGTGGGGGGAGGCAGTGCTGGCGGTGAAGCCAGAGTTCCTGGGGATGGAGGGCAGGCCAGAGCCCCGCCCCGCTGCTCTGCCCCCCCTCCGGTGGCAGGTAGCCGGCTGCATGCCGCGTGGCAGCCCCGGGCTTTGCTGGGCCGACGCTCGCTCTTGTCTCAGCGTGTCCAGGCCCAGCCAGCTGCTAGGTGCAAAGCACCCAGGCTGCTGCCAATGCCGTCAGCTCTCTTGGTGGGGGGACACGCTGGCTGCTCCTGGCCCTGGCTGTAGGCTTCATCTGGGTTCCTGGCAAACTTGGGCCCCGATGAGGCCCAGCTCCCAGGGCTGGTTGGGGCGTCAGCCCAGAGGCCAGCCCACTCCATGGCAGCGAGGCAGCAGACAGCAGTAACTCGTTCTGCAGCCATGTCGCCGGCCACCGCAGTGACTCACAACAAGCCCTGGCTGGCCCTGGTGCTGGCTCAGCACAGCTCTGTCGGGCGGGGCACTGGGCACAGCCATGCTCTTTGCACATGGTCCCAGGTCGGGCAGACACCCTGACACCACTCTCCTGGCTGAATCACAGGCTGGGACTGGAGGTGGCTGGCCCCTGCTCGCTTGGGGTTGGCTGGTCGGCATCAGTGCCCCCTGCTAACATGGGCTCTCCTGGCTCCACGGGCCTGGCCTCAGACCCACACCCGCATGAGCTGCGCTTCAGGGCTGGGGCTAGGTCTGCGTGCAGTGGCCCTTGACTCAGTAGCTCCTCCTGCTTCTAGGCGGGAATGGTCTCTCCTGGAGATGGATGGACGGACAGAGCGTGATCTCTCTGCCCAGCCTCTGAACTGCTCCATAGACCCATAGACTTTAACGCCAGAAGGGATTATCATGCTCTTCTTGGAGTGCTGGTCCCTGTCTGCATTCCCGGGAGGGTTATACGCAAGCGCCATGTGCCCGGAGCCAGAGAATTTGGAAGTAGTAGCATCCGTTGGTCTGCGCATGCTGCCTTGCTCCGCCTCATGGTTTGGTCTGAGGTGATAAAGGGTGGGGCGGACCCACTGCGCCCTCAGTTCCATCTCACCGCCATGTGGTCCAGGTCGGAGCCTCTCGTCTCGGCTCTCACTTAACTAAAAAGTCTTTTTCTTTTTCTTTTTCTTTTTTCGTGCATAGTTAATTTGTTGTTTTGACTGTAGTTTTAGTATTGATAGTCGTTTTAGGATTTTAAGGACTTTGGAATGCCATTTATACCAGGCCTGGGTACGGGGTTATGCAGAAGGCACAGGGATTCAAGGTCTGCACCTCCTGCCTGGCTCATTCTCGGTCAGTGACGAGGCAGCGCTGCCCTTACTGCTTGTCAGAAGCCCACATTGCTTGCAGGTGCCGTGTCCGCCTCTCCTTCCCAAGCCGTCCCCGGGCAGGTCGGGCTCTCTGCCTCAAGAACCACCTTATGAAGGTTGCCATGAGACTGCAGTCGGGCCCAGGCCTGGGATTTCCCCCCATCCAGTTCATCAGCCTGAGAAACCAGGAGTGCACCTCCTGCCACAGAGACCCAGTCCGGTTCGGCCGGTACCAGTGCTATGGACCCCTGCTGGGGCCTAGTCGTGAGGCTGGGAAGCATGCGCATAAGCATGGCAGGGAATGTTCCTCCAGGCCCAAGAGAGAATGTGCCTTCCACGAGTTCCAGCCACGGAGAAGCGGCTTGTTCCAAGGCTCACAAGCCCGACAAGAAGTCACAGATAGTGTCGGATCTGCCAGTTCTATCCACCGAGCCACATACGCCTTCCAGGTCGGCACCCCGCGAGTCAAGGGAACCTTTGGTTCCAAGGCAATGCTCCGTTCTGGCTCTGGTTCTGATTGGGCCACGTACTGCCGATGCCGGGGAGGCTGGAGTCGGAGCCCGGGCCTCGTGAACTCTTTGCTTTGGAGGAGGCGAGATCTCCACATCTTCCACTTCAGCCGGTGCCTGGGGAGGTACGCTCTTCTACCCTGGACGTTCCTCCTTCTGGTTGTGTTTCCCCTATGGCTCATACAGTTCCACCGGTACCGCCATCCGACTTCTCAGCGTTGGAGGATTCGGATAGAGGGCAGGGATCATCCCTCCCCTACCGTAGATACGAATATTCGACGGCTCCACCAACTCAGTGGCAATACCCTCTGTTTCCCCAGCAAAGGAGCCGCTGGTACCCAGTTCCTTGGGGCCCTCCGCACCGTCCGACGGATCCGTCTCCTTGGCCATACTGGGGGTCCTGTCCTCAGTATCCACCTCTGGAACCTTCCCGTTCAGCAAGGGAGAGTCCCTTGTCTCTCCTCTCCAGCCGGGGGCACTGGAACAGTTTTTACAGTGCGGGTGCTGAGAGCCATTGAACCAAACTGTAACCCCTGTATATGATGATAATCCTCCGCACCCCTTGTTCCAGCACCTATGGCTCCAGCTGTTATTGAGTAAGCGTTCAGAACTGGTGTTGGAGGATGAACCACTCAGCCCGGTTCTGACAGTACTGCTGGAACAGGAGTGGTTCCCTTCGTCATCTCCAGACGCCGCTGTGTCTTCGGTTCCCTCCTCGCTCCCAGCTGACATCCAGTTCCAGGACCTGTTATGCAGAGTGTCTAAGGCCCTCCCCATTCCACCGGAGGAGGTACAGGACAAACAGCACCAGCTTTTGACACCTTGCATGCCTTGGTACCAACCAGAGTGGCTCTACTGATCCATGATGCCATTCTTACAACTTTCCCACGCAACCGCTCCTGACTCAGGTCCTCCACAAGATCGGGTGGGAGAGGGCCACAGTTATTCTAATCACCCCATTTTGGCCTCGCCAGTTCTGGTTTCCCCTGCTCCGTGTGTCAGCGTGTCCCCTGCTTCCACTGCCAATGTTCCCGGAGCTGTTCATGCAACATAGAGGCAGGATCAGGCATCCCAATCCACGGATGTGCCCCCAAAAGCTTGGTTTTCAGGTGGGCATCTTCGCTAGAATGGGACTGTTTGTCGGCAGGGCAAGACATCCTCTCTAGTAGCAGGAAAGAGTCCACGAGGCTCCTATTGGGCCAAGTGGAAGTGTTTCCCCTCCAGGGCCCGGCAGAGGGGTCTTGCCCCTGAGGACATGGACGTTCCCCTTCTTCTGGACTGCCCTCTGTCCCTGAAGGCATCAGGACTCGCGCTCAACTCCATCAAGGTGCATGTAGCTGCTATCCATGCCATGCCTTCCATCCCCTGTGGAGGGGCACTCTGTCTTTATGCGCCCCTTGACTAGCAGGTCTTGGAAATGCTTCCTTTGGACCTGTCCAACCAATCCCCCCCTCCACTGGGATCTCACCCTCGTCCTCTCACTCTCAGTGAAATCACCCTTTGAACCTCTGGCCTCCTGCTCCCTGTCTATCCTTTCCATGAAAGCCGCCTTCCTGATAGTTATTATTTCCATGAGACGGGTAGCCAAACTGGGGGCCATGACAGCGGATCCCACGTTCCACAAGGACAGGGTTTCTCTGCGTCTGCACTCCAGGTTTCTGCCAAAGGTTGTATCCTGTTTTCATGTCAACCAACCCATACGCTTACCTGCCTTCTTTCCGAAGACTCGCACCTTGGCAGAGGAGCGACGCCTTCACTCCCTCAACCGTTCAGCAAGTCCCCGAGACTGTTTATGGCGATAGCTGATGGGATTAAGGAGCAAGCGATCTCCACACAGAGGATCTT
Organism: Trachemys scripta elegans; assembly: GCF_013100865.1. Taxonomy (NCBI): domain Eukaryota; kingdom Metazoa; phylum Chordata; order Testudines; family Emydidae; genus Trachemys; species Trachemys scripta. The sequence continues at coordinate 1,445,411 of NC_048313.1, read as the reverse complement.
TAAGTGGGTTTCGGTGCACATTACGCTCTGCTATCAGTTGTCAGGACTGTCTCCGCCCTGTACCAGCCCATTCCACAAGAGCACAAGCATCGGCTACAGCCACGTTGCATGACGTGCCGCTTACAGACGTGTGGGGCGGCCCCGTGGAGCCCAGTACGAACCTTCTCAGTATGCCTTGATAGCGGATACCTCGTTCGGTGCGGCTGTTCTCCGTTCCACAGTTCTGTCCTCTTCCTCGCACCCTCCTCCTGACTGGGTGACGCTTGTTGATCACCCTCAGGGGAACGTACTAGAGACCATCACTTGAAGAAGGAGGAGGTTACTTACCTGTAACTGGAGGTTCTTTAAGGTATGTGGTCCCTATCTGAATTCCAGTCCCACCCTCCTTCCCCTCTGCTGCAGATCTGTGCCACTTGCAGTGGAGAGAAGGAACTAACTGTCAGGGTGGTTAAACACTGGAATAAATTGCCTAGGGAGGTTGTGGAATCTCCATCTTTGGAGATATTTAAGAGTAGGTTAGATAAATGTCTATCAGGGATGGTCTAGACAGTATTTGGTCCTGCCATGAGGGCAGGGGACTGGACTCGATGACCTCTCGAGGTCCCTTCCAGTCCTAGAATCTATGAATCTATGAAAACTGAGGGTGCAGTCAGTCCACCCTCAGACTAAACCATGAGGCTGAGCAAGGGCGCATGTGCGGACTGACAGACACGACTACTCCAAAAATCTCTGGCCAGGACACATGGTGCATGCGTATAACCTTCACTGGAATACAGATAGGGACCACACATCTCGAAGAACCTCCAGTTACAGGTATGTAACCTCCTCTTCATCTATCTGACCTCCTGCACATCACAGGCCACAAAACCTCCCCAACCCACCCTGTAATAGACCCAGAATCTCTGGCTGAGTTACCGAAGTCCTCAAATCTTGATTTAAAGACTTCAAGTTACAGAGAAGCCACCATTTATATTAGTTTAAACTTGCATATGACCCATGCCCTTTGCTGCAGAGGAAGATGGAAAACCCCCCAGGGTCTCTGCCAGTCTGACCGGGGGGGAAATTCCTTCCCGACACCAAATACAGCGATCAATGGACCCTGACATGTTGGCAAGACCCATGAGCCAGACACCTGAGAAAGAATTCTCTGTAGTAACTCAGAGCCCTCCCCAGCACATGCCCCATCTCCGACCGTTGGGGTTATTTGCTACCAGCAGTCACCGATGGGCCACATGGCATTGTAGGCAGTCTCATCATACCATCCCCTCCATAATCTTACCAAGCTCAGTCTTGAAGCCAGGTAGGATTTTTGCCCCGCACTGCTCCCCTTGGAAGGCTGCTCGGGAACTCCACCCCTCTGATGGTTAGAAACCTTGGTCTAATTTCAAGCCTAAACTTGTTGATGGCTAGTTTGTATCCATTTGTTCTAGTGTCCACATTGGCCCTTAACTTAAATAACTTTTCTCCCGCCCTGTATTTATTGCTCAGATGTGTTTATAGAGAGGAATCCTATCTCCCCTCAGCCTTTGTTTGGTCAGGCTAAACAAGTGAAGCTCCTTCAGCCTTCTCTCATAAGGTAGGTTTTCCATCCCTTGGATCATCCTAGTAGCCCTTCTCTGCATCTGTTCACGTTTGAATTCATCTTTCTTGGACATGGGAGACCAGAACTGCACAGAGTATTCCAGATAAGGTCTCACCGGTGCCTTGTATAATGGTACTAACGCTTCCCTGTCTCTACTGGAAATACCTCGCCTGATGCCTCCTAGGATTGTGTTAGCCTTTTTCACAGCCACATCATACATAGTCCTCCTGTGATTATCCAATACACCGAGGTCTTTCTCCTCCTCTGTCACTTCCAACTGATAAGTCCCCAGCTTATAGCAAAAATTCTTGTTGTTAGTCCTTAAGTACATGACCTTGCACTTTGCACTATTAAATGTTATCCCATTTCTATTACTCCAGTTCTCAATGTCATGAAGATCTTCTTGTGTGATATTCCGCTCTTCCGCTGTACTGGCAATACCTCCCTTCGGCCCTGAGCCCATGGCCCCGGGCACTGCCTCGGCTCCTGCCCCCGAGTCATAGAATCCTAGGACTGGCAGAGACCTTGAGAGGTCATCTAGTCCAGTCCCCTGCACTTGTGGCAGGACTAAGTATTCTCTAGCCTGAGCCCTGCCAGGTGTTTGTCCAACCTGCTCCTAAAAACCTCCAGTGACAGAGATTCCACAACCTCCCTAGGTAATTTATTCCAGTGCTTAACCACCCTGACAGGAAGCTTTCCTAAAGTCCGACCTAAACCACCTGTGCTGCAATTTAAGACCATTGCTTGTCCTGTCCTCAGACATTAAAGAGAACAATTTTTCTCCCTCCTCCTTGTAACCGTCTTTTATGTGCTTGAAAACTGTTATCATGTCCCCTCTTAGCCTTCTCTTCTCCAGACGGAAAGAATTGGGTTTGTTCAATCTTCCCTTGTAGGTCATATTCTCTAGACCTTTCATCATTTTTGTTTCTCTGCCCTGTCCTGCCAGGGCAGGTGGGAAGGAGGCGAGGGCCAATGTTGTGTCATTTAGTGGCCTGAAGCAGGGCTTTGGAGCGGAGCTGGAGCACGGAGCAGCTCCGGAGCAGTGGAGCTGCAAGTTTTTGCCTGGAGCCGGAGCACAGCTCCAAAGCCTGGGGCCCTGAAGGGTGCTGCTGTAGGATAAGCACCAGCCGTAGCACTGTGAGGCCATACTACTGAGGTTCCAGATGCCAGGCTGAGGCTGGAAGGGAGAAGTCTGAGGCAGAGCTGGGGCCATGATGCCCCCTGTGCCAGCAGGTTTGGGCCTGTGGAGTTCAGACTGGGAGCCCCTGGGGAGCAGGATCCTATCACTGTCCAGGCCTGTGTGTCAGGGGAGGGCCTCCCGGCCTGCCCTGCAGCGGGCCTAGCCATTGTGAGGCTCAGAGCCCATGGATGGTAGCTACGAGGCGCTGGGCCTCTCACCTTGCCAGGCCTACGTGCTCTGTGGCTGGGGTAGGGCCAGGGCTGGTATTGCCCCGGGAGCCTCCTGTGGTGCGAAGGGCCCTGTAGGAGCCGGGCCCTGCAGGCGAACAGGTGAGCTCGCTGTGTGCCGCCCTTCCTGCTGACCCCGAACCCAGCCCGCGCGGGGGGGAACGCTCGCTCAGCTGGGGTAGAACCAGATGCCGGGGCTGCCTGGCTCCCCCGAGTCCAGCAGGGGAGCGGGGCCCGGGGGTCGCATGCCGGGGAGCCCCGGTGTACTGAGCCGGTGGCCAATGTGAGGCTGGGGTGGGGACGGACGGACACACACACACACGTTTCCAAGGAGATCACAGCGATTGGCACAGAGCTGCAGCTGCCAATCTCTCCCCCCTCAGGAGTGCGGCCCTCACCCAGGGAAACGGCTGGTGTGGATTCAGCGTTATCGTTGTGCCATGCCAAGGGCCGCCCTCCTCCTTGCCTGCTGGCACCTTACCATAGCCCCCACTAACCAGTGCCCTCCTCTGCCCCCCAACTCCCCCATCCAACTGGCTCATCAGCCGATGCCCCTGCTAACCAATGCACTTTCTCTGCCCCCCACTCATCTGGCCCCCCATGCCAAGGGCTGCCCCAGACCTGAGAGGCCGGAGACCATCTCTCCTGCTTTGTCAGTGCCCCCCTGCTGGGCCTAGGTTGGGGGAAGAAGGGTGAGGACAGCCTGCGGGGATAGCAGCAGGAGAGACTGACAGTGGGGAACAAAGCCAGGAGCCCAAGAGGAAGGGTGGAAGCAGAGGGGGTAGGGACAGACTGGGGGCACAGGGGCAGAAAGGTTTATAACTACTATAGCCCCCTCTTCACCCCTCCCTCCCCTCCCCTCCCCTCCCAAGCCTGAAATGGAACCCAGGAGTCCTGAGTCTCACCAGTCCTTTGCTGTCAGCAAATAGTAGTGACACCCACTGGCAAGCGTGAATCTCATGCCCCTCTGGTGGCTGGTCCACATGGAGGATAACAGTCTCCTACTGCTACCAGTGACCCCATTAGCTCAAAAGGTAGAGTGTCTTGTGGTGGATGTAAAACTCTCAGCCTGGCCTGTGACCCAGGAGGAGTTCAGTTCAGTTCCATAGGATGGGACTCAAGTTTTCAGTTTGCCTTTATAAACACTTAGGAGATGCCCCACAGTAGGGAGACCAGATGTCCTGATTTTTGGGTCTTTTTCTTATATAGGCTCCTATTACCCCCAGTCCCGATTTTTCACACTTGCTGTCTGGTCACCCTACCCCACACACATTCAATACAAGAAGATTGCTGTTGCAAAGTCGAACACTAGGAAACTCTGGATTTCCAGTTAGCCACGTGTGACAGAAATGGGAATTTTCTGTAATATTTGTATGAATGGTGTGCATGGCAGTGACTTATTTGACTTGGTATTACTGCCCAGTTGGAGCCGAAGGGTTAAACTGCTCGTGGGGCAGAGCAGGAGATCTGAGGGGTTGGTGGTTAAGGACTGGCTGAAACCCATGGAGGATCCGCAGAGACAGAGCATGTGAACTCAGCAAGGCTCTGCTGGAGGGCGACAATGGACTGAGGTCTCAGGTGACTGTGTTAAGAGCTGAGCTCACAGAGCCAGAGATACATTACCACTTACTTTGGTATAACCGATGTCGCTCAGGGATGTGAATAAGCCACCCCCCGAGTGATGTAAGTTACACCAACCTAAGCTCTCTCCCGTCAGCAGAGAGCCTCTTCACCCGATGTGCCGATGTAGCGCTTCTAGCCTTAAATCTTACCTGGCACTTTAGAGAGCCAAGGTGGATCATAGAATATCAGGGTTGGAAAGGACCTCAGGAGGTCATCTAGTCCAACCCCCTCCTCAAAGCAGGACCAATCCCCAACTAAATCATCCCAGGCAGGGCTTCGGTCAAGCCTGACCTTAAAAACCCTAAGAAGGAGATTCCACCACCTCCCTAGGTAACCCATTCCAGTGCTTTACCAGCCTCCTAGTGAAATAGTTTTTCATATGTTTTATTGGACCAACTTCTGGTGGTGAGAGAGACAAGCTTTTGAGCAACACAGAGCTCTTCTTCAGGGCTGGGAAAGGTTCTGAGGATCACAACTCAATAAAAGGTGGACCAGATTGTTTGGCATAAGTAGTTAACACACATTCTATTGTAGCTGTGTGGTTCCCAGGATATTGTGTCTCTTCATGTTCTAAGAGACCATTCAAGGTGAAGTGGCCCGTGTAGCCCTGTAGCCAGAGGATAAAAAAGGCGGGTTAGTGGGTTACAGATTGTTGAAATAAGCCATAAATCCTTGGTCTTTATTAAGACCATGATTTTTAGTGTCTAGTAAAGTTATGAATTTAAGCTCCCAGGCTCATCTTTCGAAAGAGTTGTGCAGGTTTCCTGTGAGCACAAGGCCTGGGAGGTCAGATACAGAGTGATCATTCTGGGAAAAGTGTTCACCCACGGGTGATGTGCTGTTTGTCTTCTATCATTTTTCTGTGTGAGTTCATTCACGAGCGCAGGGATTGTCTAGTTTCACCCGCATTATTATTATTGGGGCGTTTAGTGCACTGGGTGAGGTTACACCATGTATTGTGCTAGGCATGTCCAGGACCCATGGACCTTGAAAGGTGTGTTGTGTGGAGCAGTGACCATCATAACAGTGGAGCTATGGGTGCAGGTTTTGCATCTGTTGTTGTGGCAGCGTCTGGTGCCACTTTGAGTTGGTGTGTCCTGCTCTGGGGGGAGCCTGACTGGACGCCCCACAGTGGACAAAACCACACATGTAATCATTACATTGCTTGCTTCAGGAAAAAAAAATGACTCTGCAATCAACAAACATCACATCCACCCCAGCCTCTCCACTGCTGAGAGGACAATATCAGATAGTGATCAGATCAGCAGATAGAGAGAGGCCAACCGACAGCTCTCTGACACCAACTGCTATAAAGTATTCAAAGATGACCCCACACTACAATTCACCCAGGAATTTAAGAATATCATCAAATCCTTCCCCAAACAACTCCAAGGGAAACTCTACAACTTCATCCCCCACAAACCCACCCCAGGGACCTTCTGTGTGTTTCCCAAGATGCACAAATGAGGGAACTCGGGCAGACCTGTCAGCCCTGGCACTCTTACTGAAGGAATATCCGAACTCCTAGAAACCGTCCTCAAACCACTCGGTACACAAAGGTCCGGCTTCCCCCAGGGCACAATAGACTTCCTCCAGAAATTCTGCAACAATAACAGCCTCCCTCTGAACACCACCCTTGTCACCATGTATGTCACCTTCCTACACACCAATATCCCTCACAGTGATGGCCTAGGTGCTTGCCTCAAATATCTACAAGACAATGGACAACCCTCAGCTGTCCATCCCAAGCACATCACCAACTTCATCCCTTTCCTCCTCACCCAGAACAGTTCTCATTCAACAACACTTTGTCAAAAACCAGGGGAACAGCCATGGGCACTAGGATGGTTCCCCAATATGCCAACCTTTTCGTGGGGCCCCCTGGAGAAGAATTTCTGGACAAATGCACCACAAAAGCCAATGATATACCTGAGATACATCCATGATATTTTCATTGTCTGGACAGACAAACTCCCTCATAGGTTTCCACCGCAACTTCAGCAGCCACCACCCCATCCCCTTCAACTAAACTCTCTCGAGACTGCTCCTACACCAGCATCAACTTCCTGAACACCGCAATCCGCTTCAGCAATGGAGCCCTACAGCCAACTATACACAGGAAACCCACAGATCCCCACACCTACCTCCCCAGATCCTATAACCACCCCAAACACCAAGAAATCTGTTAGCTACAGCCAGGCTCTCAGATACCACAGAATATGCTGTGAAGAGAGTCCAGGATACAGACCTTAACACACTCAAAACCACCTTCATCAAACAAGGACACTCCACCAGGGAAGTAGATCACACACCATGGAACAGGCAGAAATAAATCCCGCTCCGACTGCAGACTTCTAGTTGTCACCTACCCCACACAGGCACCCATATGGTAACTACAATCCTTACTCGATGGGGCCCCCACTCTGAAAGAAATCTTTCCCGAACCCCCTCTTCTGGCCTTCAAACAACCCCCCAGCCTCTCCAAGATCCTCATCAGAGGCAAGCTCCCCACAGAGCAGGACCCACCAACTCAAAGCAGCACCAGACCCTGCCAGAACAACAGATGCAAAACCTGCAGCCGTATCTCCACCATAACACACCTTTCCAGATCCATGGATCCTACACGTCTATCACATCATGTGCACTAAACGCCCCAACAACTACTGTGCGGGTGAAACCAGACAGTCACTGCGCTCTCAAATGAACTCACAGAGGAAAATGATAAAAGACAAAAACACCCTTAGCTGTGGGTGAACACTTTTTTCACAGCATGGTGACTCTTTATGTGAACTCTCCTTCCTCATCCTCAAAGGAAACTTCCTCAACACTTTTGAAAGACAAGCCTGGGACCTTAATTCATAACCTTACTAGACACTAAAAGTCATGGTCTCAATAAGGACACTGAGTTTATGGTTTATTACAATAATCTGTAACCCACTCACCTCCTTTTTGTCCTACGGCTATGTGGGTGTTAACAGGAGGGGCCAATCTGTGGGGTGCTGGGGATGGTGCCCAGCCTGCGGGGCTGTGGGTTGCTGAGTGCTGGCCTCCCTGTGGTGCTGGGAAGGAGATGTCGACTTGCAGGGCTGTGGGGTGCTGGGAAGGAGGTGCCCAGCCTCTGGGGTGCTGGGAGGTGGTGCCTGGCCTGTGGGGCCATGGGGTGCTGAGCGCTGGGCTCCCTGTGGCGCTGGGGGGGTACCCGGCCTGTGGGGACGTGGGGTGCTGAGCAGTGCTGGGAAGGGGGTGCCCAATATGTGGGACATTGGGATGCTGGGAAGGAGGTGTCTGGCCTGTGGGGCCATGGGGTGCTGAGTGCCTGGCCCCCCGTGGTTCGGGGGGGGGCACCCCTGGTCTGCAGGGTTTGCTGCTGGTGTCCATCTGTGAGCTCCTGGTGCCAAGTTGCTCTGAGCTGTCTGAGCTCATTAACGTGATTGGCTCCTTGGGCCTGGCCCACTCGGGACAGCAGCTCTGAGAGCACAGGGGCATTCAGGGCACATTGGTGGGGGGGCTGTGAGGGGCTCAGGCTGGGATTTGGGGGCACCTTTACTGCACCAATATAGCGAGCTTGTAGTACTGAGGGACAAGGGCTGTGAGGGTTGGGGGGGACAGCAGCGCTGTGTGGGGAGGGGCTTTGAGTTGTGTGGGGGCAGTGGCAGGTCTTGAGAGGAGGTGGGGGGCTGTGGCAGGTATGAGGGAGTGTGGGGGAAGGCAGGAGACGCTCCTGCTCTCCCTGGACTCTCCTGGTACTGCTCGCTGACGGGAGATCGATGGAGTCTCCTTGAAGCTGCAGATGTGGCTCCTGGGGGCTGGTGCGGGCTGCAGGACACGGCAAGGGCAGCAACTCTGAGCAGGCAGCGCTCAGTGTCACCCCTGCAGGCAGCCTCCCCCGCAGGGCCTGCTGCACCTCCCACAACCGCCTGCCCAGCACTACCCACCCCTGCTCCTCCGGCTGGGCCTGGCCCCAGTGTTCAGCGGGGGGTTCCGGCTGCTGGGCCGGGCCTGGTGCCCCGAGCGGTGCCCGACCCCAGGGCTCGGTGGGGGAGGGCGGTTCCGGCTGCTGGGCCGGGCCTGGTGCCCCGAGCGGTGCCCGACCCCAGGGCTCGGTGCGGGAGGGCGGTTCTGGCTGCTGGGCCGGGCCTGGTGCCCCGAGCGGTGCCCGACCCCAGGGCTCGGTGCGGGAGGGCGGTTCTGGCTGCTGGGCCGGGCCTGGTGCCCCGAGCGGTACCTGACCCCAGGGTTCAGCGGGGGGCTCTGACCGCCGGACCACACGCTCAGCAGCTTCCCTGGGGTACTCCTGATCCTGTTCCCAATTGGCCAGTGCCCAGGAAGGGGGCTGGGGCGGGGGGGCATGGAGGGCATCTTCCTGCCCTCCCTGTTGCCATGTGTGATGCCATCATCCTAAGGCAGGATCCGGTTGGTTCTGGTAGCACAGTGACTCCTCCGCCCCATTGGGCTTTCCTGCTCAGCCGGGCACATGGCACTCGGGGCTGGGGAAATCATGGGGCTGGGCCCTGCCCCCCAGGCCCGTGTGCTGACTTATCCCAGCTGTTGGGTGGCAGCAGCATGCCTTCAGCCCAAACTCTGCACTAGCCCCGGGAGGGGAGTGAGGTCTGGTGGCTAGAGCGGGGAACTGGGAACCAGGACTCCTGGGTTCTCGCCCCAGCTCTGGCAGGGGAGTGGGGCCTGGTAGTTATAGCAGGAGGCTGGGAACCAGGACTCTTTCCCCGCAGCGCCCGGTGTCCCCCTGCCCCCAGGTGACGCTGTCTCTCCCCCCCGCAGCACTCCACCCTGGCCAGCAGCCGCTCGGAGAAGGGCTCGTCGTGGTCCAGCCGTTCGCTGGGTGCGCGCTGCCGGAACTCCATCGCCTCCTGCACCGACGAGCAGCCCCACATCGGCAACTACCGACTCCTCAAAACCATTGGCAAGGGCAACTTCGCCAAGGTCAAGCTGGCCCGGCACATCCTGACAGGCAGAGAGGTGAGGGTATGGGGGCCATGGGTCAGCAGTTTGTGGAGGTGGAGGCTATGGGGTGGCCATGGGGCAGCACTCCAGTGAGGGCGGGGGCCATGGGGCAGCACTCCAGAGGGGTGAGCAGAGGGACATAGGGCAGCGCTCCAGAGAGGGCAGGCAGGGGATATGGGAGGGGAGGGGGGGCGCATGGGACAGTGCTCCGGGGAGAGCGGGGGATGTGGGGGAGCTCTCTGGAGTAGTGTAAACTGGGGTGGGGTGTGTGCACAGTAGCTCTGGGGCCCAGTGGAGATCTCCAAAGGGGGGCACTGGGAAGAGTGGGGAAGGCTGAGGTGTCAGGTGCTGCTGGAGGATAGCACAAGTGCAGATGGGGCAGGGGAGCGGAGGGGCGTATGGGGCACACAGAGGGAAGTGGGGGGCGCAGGCACTGAGTGGCCTAACCCCCCCCTACCCCCAGCCAGAATCTGGTTTGTTTGTAGGTTGCAATAAAAATCATTGACAAGACGCAGCTGAACCCCACAAGCCTCCAGAAGGTGAGTGTGAGGGGAGTGGCCCCCACTCCTTGCAGGGGCTGGCAGTCCCATGCCCTGGGGAGGGGGCAATGTCCAGGCTGGGGCCTTGTTGCTGGGGGCTGGGCCTGGAGGGACAGAGGAAGCCAGGTCTGAGACTGGCAGGAGGGGCAGCCGCTCCAGGCCACCCTGGATGGGGGTTGCCCCCCACCTCCCGCTGGCCGCCCGCAGCGCAGCTCCGACGCCAGCAGCTGGGTTCCCAGGCTCCACAAAGAGCCCATTGTGCTCCGGGGGCGGGGGGGTGTGGGGGGTGTGCTCTGGCCCTGGCCTTCGGGTTCCCCATGCCTGCGACTTCCTCACTGTGCTTCCACCGTGAGCTCGGGTCCCATCCCCAGTGCCACCCCCAGCTACCCTGGGGACACATCCCCCCCCCCCCCGTGGCCCCCTGGGACACCTGTCCTGCCTTGCACCTCTCCAGCCAGCTAACCTGGGACACCCATCCTGCCAGGCACCTGACCCCTTTTCCCATCCGCCCCAGGGCACTTGCCCTGTTCCTGTCCCCCCCACCCCAGGACACTCCCAGCCCCAGTTCCCACTGGCTGCCCCAGCCCCTGGTATTGACACAGGCTCCCCTCCCTCAAATCACTGCTCTAATTAGCACCCAGAGGCCAGGCTGGTCGCTGTGGTAACAGCCACTCCGGAGGCATCTCCAGGGGCTGCTAATTAGCGTTGAATTCCGAGGTCAAAGAAGCTGCGGGTGGGGAGCAGATTAGAACAAACCCCTGAGCCAGCCCATCCCCTGCCATAGGGTCAGATCAGAGCCAGCGATCCCCTGAGGGGAAAGAGTGCATGTCCCATTCCCTGTCCCCCTCAGCCACTCGCCAGCCGTGGGTCAGATCAGAACCGGCGCCCTCCAGAGGGGAAAGGCCCCATGTCCCATTCCCTGTCCCCCTCAGCCACTCGCCAGCCGTGGGTCAGACCAGAGCCGGCACCCTCCAGAGGGGAAAAGGCCCCGTGTCCCATTCCCTGTCCCCCTGAACCAGTTGCTTCCCTGTCGTGGGGCCGGATTGGAGCTGGTGCCCCCTAGAAGGATAGGCCCGAGGGGCTAGAGGTTGTGAGGAGGAGCTGTGAGGCTGCCTGTTAACATCCCCCCTCCCCGTGTCTCTCTGCCCCCTGCAGCTCTTCCGGGAAGTGCGGATCATGAAGGGACTGAACCACCCCAACATCGGTGAGCTGGGGTCCGGGGGTCTGGCTCTGGGGCTCAGCGGCACGGGGGTGATGGGGCCTGAGCAAATGGCAGTCCCGAATGCCCCGTCCTCCAGCCTCAACTGCCCCTGCTAGTTAAGGGGGTCCAGACCCTGGCACCTCTGCAGGTCCCTCAACTACAGGGGTCAGAACCCTGCCATGAGGGTGTGGGGGGAGGGTAAGGCCCCTCTCATGAGGGTGTGTGGGGGGACATCAGGGGAGGGGCAGGCCCATCCCATGAGGGGGGCAGGCCTGTCCAGTAATGGGTCTGTGGGAAGGGAGGGGCAGGCCCATCCTATGAGAATGTTTGATGCAGGCGTTGGGTGGGAGTCAGGCTGTCCTGTGGGGACATTTGGGGGGGGTGTCAGGCCCTGCCTGTGAGGGTGTTTGGGAGGGGAGATCAGGCCCATCCTGGGAGGGTGTTTGGGGGACTGTGACCCATATATTTCAGAGGAGGGTCTAGCACGCTCCGTGTGAGTGCAGAGGTTCTGGTCTGTGGCAGTGCGGCCGTGGGCGCGTCTGCCATCTCCCGGCCGGCGTGTGGGGCTGTCTGCAGGCTCCAGGGTGTCTGGGAGCGAAGCGGGCGCTGGACAGGGCAGAGCTGTGGAGGGAGCAGACAGGGGCAGCAGCGAGGGGTAGAGTGAAGGCTGGCGACAGTGCAAACCTTCCCCGAGTATTTCCAGACGTTGGGACTGGGTCACCCCACCCCCCTTTGCCCCAGCTGCCCAAGGGCGGGAGCTCTGGAGTGCAGGGAATCGCTGCAGGGCCCGGGCAGCACCTGGCAACAGAGCTGAGGGGTTTGCCTGGGAATTTCCTTCTTTTTGCCATGACAGATCAGAGCTGTCTCTGCAGTGTCATGGCCCCCAGCCCTCTGGAAGGGGTCCATGCTGTGCTGCGAAGGGCGTTTTCAGAGACACCACTCCCCAGCCCACCCTGTCCACACTGCCAGGAGCTAGGGGCACTGGGACTTGCACAGGGAGCGAAGATGCTTCCAGCTTCACCACGGGAGAGACCCGGACCAGGGCCCCAGCGGCAGGCACCACCTGGGCTGTGGGGCTCACTGGGTGAGGTCGGGAGCTGGGCCATGACCCGTGTCTCTGTGTTACAGTGAAGTTGTTTGAGGTGATAGAGACGGAGAAAACACTCTACCTGGTGATGGAATATGCCAGCGCTGGTAAGAATGCCCCCCTGCCGCACCGGCACCCCCCTGCCCCTGCACTGCCATCTGCTCCCCCAGGACTGTGCCCCCTGCAACCCTTGGGTGTGTCTGTGCCGCACCTGGAGCTCTGGACCCCTCTGCGTTCCCACACCACTTCCCTGCATGGCCCCCAGATCCCTCTGCCCAGCTCAC
>NC_048313.1:1396039-1422782 GCF_013100865.1 Trachemys scripta elegans | reverse complement strand
GGCCTGGACCCTTGTCCAACTCCCCCCAGGGCAGCTGCACAGGGTCCCAGGGCCGGGAGGTGACCCCTTCATTCCAGCCCCCACAGGGCTCAGTAGTACCTGGGCAAATGGGCGCTGCCCATGGGCCCAGCATCTAGCCCAGGGGACACGGGGCTTGTGCCATCCGGCAGGGGCTGGGCACCGCATGGCACCTGCCCCGGGGGCGAGGGGGGGTGTTTGTGCCAGAAGTGAATCCATCCCCTCTCTCCCAGAGGTGATGGTGGGAATGGGATACACCCGCGAGGAGATCAAGGAAGCCCTGAACAGCCAAAAATACAACGAGGTCACGGCCACCTACCTCCTGCTGGGCAGGAAGAACGAGGTGAGTGCGGGCCCAGGGGAGCCTGGGGTCTGATCTGGGGGTGGGGAGGATCCGTGGGGAACCTGTGACGCTTTTGCCCCCCGGGATGCAACCTGGAACTGGGGTATCGCTGAACCCTCTGTCTCACCAGCCTGGGCTCCCTTTTAAGTGATTATAAGTAACAGCATACAGATCAAAGTACGTTACCATAAGAAATCAAACAAAACCGCAATCCAAGTTCTCTAAACTGGCTAGGATTAGATAGTTAGATAGTACAAACTGTCCGCCCAGCTTCCCTGCACAGGCAGGCTTCCTTCTTTCCTGCCTGGGATCCCCCTTCCCCTGTTCAGTCTTTGTTCCTAAGGTGTTTTGTTGTAGAGGGAGTGAGGCACCGCGTGTTGAAGTCACTTCCCCCTTTTACAGTTTATTCCATGTGGAAGGAACTTCTTTGTTTCAAGCCAAGCTCCCAACCCAGTTTGTGGAAAAATACAGGCACTAAAATGGAGTCCAGTGTCACCTTATCTAGTCACATGTCCTTGCATGCTTCAATGAGTCATGGCAGCCATTACTCATTCGCTGACTGAAGCATCCACAGGCGAGGATAAGCTTTTCCCATGGCCCGTTGTCTTTGTTGATGGGCCATTCCACTTGGACAGGCCAATCCCAACGTGCTGGCTAGACTGGATGTAAAACTTTGTGGGTGTTATCCCACAAAGGAGCAAACACATTTGAAAGACGGGTGCATAGTCAATATTTATAACTCCAAATACAAACGTGATGCATACAAATAGGATAATCGTATCCAGCAAACCATAACTTTTCCATTGACCCCTCGCATGATATATTTTGTACAAGATGCATCGTAATTATATTCTAACCATACCATAATCATAGCACTATGGGGTGCGGAGTGTCACAGAGCCGTGCACATAAGAGCGGCCAGACCAATGGTCCATCTAGCCCAGTAGCCGGTGCCAGGTGCTTCAGAGAAAATGAACAGAACAGGGTAATTGAGTGATTCATCCAGTCCCACCTTCTGATAGTCAGGGATTTAGGAACACCCAGAGCATGGGGTTGCGTCCCTGGTCAGCTTGGCTAATAGCCATCCATGGGCCTATCCTCCATGATTTTATCTTGTTATTTTTGAACCCAGTTATGCTTTTGGCCTTCACAACATCCCCTGGCAGGGAGTTCCACAGGTTGACTGGGCATTGGCTTCCTTATGTTTGTTTTTAACCTGCTGCTTATTAATTTCATTAGGTGACCCCTGGTTCTTGTGTTTATGTAAAGGGGTAAATAACACTTCCCTATTCACTTTCTCCACACCAGTCACAATTATAGACCTCTGTCATAGCTCCCATAGTTCAAATATGAACAGTCCCCGTCTTTCTAATCCAGGGGTAGGCAATCTATGGCACGCATGCCGAAGGCGGCATGCGAGGTGATTTTCAGTGGCGCTCACACTGCCCAGGTCCTGGCCACCAGTCTGGGGGGCTCTGCATTTTAATTTAATTTTAAATGAAGCTTCTTAAACATTTTAAAAACCTTATTTACTTTACATACAACAATAGTTTAGTTATATATTATAGACTTATAGAAAGAGACCTTCTAAAAACGTTAAAATGTATTACTGGCACGCGAAACCTTAAATTAGAGTGAATAAATGAAGACTCGGCACACCACTTCTGAAAGGTTGCCGACCCCTGTTCTAATCTCTCCCCATGCAGAAGCTGTTCCATTCCCCCTCATCATTATTGTTGCCTTTCTCTGTACCTTTTCCAACTCTAATATATCTTTTTTTGAGATGGGGTGACCAGAGCTGCACACATTAGTCAAGGTGTGGGCGTACCATTGATTTATATAGTGCCATTGTGATATTTTCTGTCTTATTATCTATCCCTTTCCTAATGGTTCCTAACATTCTGTTTGCTTTTTTGACTGCCGCTGCACATCGAGTGGATGTTTTCAGAGAGCTATCCAAGATCTCTTTCTTGAGTGCAAACAGCTAATTTCAATGCCATCATTTTGTATGAATAGTTGGGATTATGTTTTCCAATGTGCATTACTTTGCATTTATCAAAATTTGAATTTCATCTGCTATGTTGTTGTCCAGGCACCCAGTTTAGTGAGGTCAGCTTTGGACTTAACTATCTTGAGTAATTTTGTATCATCTGCAAACTTTGCCACCTCACTGTTCGCCCCTTTTTCCAGATCATACGTTGAACAACACTGGTCCCTGTACGGATCCCTAGGGGACCACGCTATTTACCTCTTTCCACTGTGAGAACTGACCATTTATTCCTACCCTTTGTTTCCTGTCTTTTAACCAGTTACTGATCCATGAGAGGACCTTTCCTGTCATCCCAGGACTGCTCACTTTGCTTAAGAGCCTTTAGTGAGGGAAGCTTTCTGAAAATCCAGGAACACTATATCCATGGGATCACCCTTGTCCTCAGGCTTGTTGACTCCCTCAAAGAATTCTAATAGATTGGTGAAGCATGATTTCCCTTTACAAAACCCATATTGACTCTTCCCCAACATATCACGTTTATTTATGTGTTCTTTACTATAGTTTCAACCAGTTTACCCGGTACTGAAGTTAGGCTCACTGGCCTGTAATAGCCAGGATCACCTCTGGAGCCTTTTTTAAAAATTGGCATCACATTAGTTATCCTCCAGTCATCTGGGACAGAGGCTGATGTAAGCAATAGGTTATATATTACAGTTCTTCGAGTGATGGTCCCTATTCTCTTCCGCTGAGGGTTATGCACACATGCCATGCATTCAGAGCCGGTAGTAGTGTCCCTTGGTCCACACATGCGCACTTGCTACACCTCATGGTTTTGTCTGAGACGATAAAGGGCAGTGTGGGCTGACCATGCTCTCAGTTCCTTCTCATCGCCGCATGGTCCAAATCAGAGTTTCTGCTGTTCTCTTGTCTCTTGTGATGCCCTTTCTAAAACGCAGGGGGGAAAAGATGGTTTTCTACCTCTATGTGGTTAGTATTTTTGTTGGTTTTACAGTAATTGAGTTTTTAGGATTGTTAGGGACTTCGGGATGCCATTGTACCAATCTCCTGCTCTCCCCCCTCACCCTCACCAGCAACCAGGCCTGGGTACTGGGTTATGCCAAAGACATCGGGGTTCAGGATCTGCACCTCCTGCCATCACTCATTCTTGGTCAGTGACGAGCTAAGTGCTGCCTTTACTGCTTCGGAGAAGCCCATGTTGCTTCCAGGTGCCGTATCCGCCTCTCCTTCCCAAGCCGTACCCAGGCAGGCCGGGATCTCCGCCTCGAGAACCACCTCATGGAAGTCGCCATGAGACCGCAGTCAGACCCCGGCCGGGGACTGCCCCCACAGTACATCAGCCTGAGAAACCCGGGAGTGCACCTCCTGCCATGGAGACCCAGTCCGGTCTCCATGGCAGGAGGTGCACTGCCCCTTGAGGTACAAGCCTATTCCACAAGAGCACAAGCATCGGCTACGGCCACGTTTCACGACATGCCGCTTACAGACGTGTGGGGTGGCCCCGTGGAGCTCGGTACGAACCTTCTCTTTCCTTCAAGATGTGTGGTCCCTATTTGAATTCCAGTCCCATGCTCCTTCCCCTCTGCTGCGGATCTGTGCGACTTGCAGTGGAGAGAAGGAACTGAGGGCACAGTCAGTCCACCCTGCCCTTTATCGCCTCAGACCAAACCATGAGGCGGAGCAAGGGCACATGTGCGGACCGACAGATGCTACTACTTCCAAATGTCTGGCTCGGACACATGGCGCATGCGTCTAACCCTCAGTGGAATACAGATAGAGACCCCACATCTCAAAGAACCTCCAGTTACAGGTACGTAACCTTGTGGCAGTTCTGCGATTTCATATTTGAGTTCCTTCAGAACTCTTGGGTGATACCATCTGGCCCTGGTGACTTATTACTGTTTAGTTGATCGATTTGTCCCCAACCCTCCTCTATCGACACCTCAATCTGGGACAGTTCCTCACATCTGTCACCTAAAAAGAATGGCTCAGGGGTGGGAATCTCCCTCACCTCCTCTGCAGTGAAGACTGATGCAAAGAATTCATTTAGCTTCTCCACAACGGCCTTGTCTTCCCGGAGCACTCCTTTAGTCCCTCCATTGTCCAGCGACCCCACGGATTGTTTGCCAGGTTTCCTGCTTCTGATGTGTTTGACGTTTATTTTTTGGCTGTTTGTGTTTTTTGCTAGATGCTCTTCAAATTCGTTTTTTGGCCTTCCTAGTTACACTTGTACACTTGCCTCACCAGAGTTTAGGCTCCTTTCTGTTTCCCTCAGTAGGATTTTTAAAGATGTCTTTTTGTCTCTAACCATCTCTATTATTCTGGTTAACCATGGGGGCATGTTTTGGTCCACTTCCCGATTGGGGGTGGGGCAGGTATACATACAGTTTGAGCCTCTGTGATGGTATTTTGAGGCAGGGTGAAATGTGCCAGCGATTCCGAACTGGGAGGGGCAGCAACCACACGGGACAGCTGCCAGCTCCACGCCCTGCAGCCAGATCTTGGCTGCAGGGGCCAGAGGGGGGCTGGGGCTGGCGTGGGAGGGTGTCACGGAGTCACGGGGGCTGGTCTGTTCCCCAGCCTGTGATCAGTCTCTGGGGAGTGACCCCTGTCATGCACCGTCCCCTTCCACTGCTGCATGATGCTCCCAGGAGTGTCACAGAGCCTCTGCAGAGCAAGATAACTGGCTCTGTGGATGAGGGGAAAGCAGTGGATGTGTTATTCCTTGACTAGCAAAGCTTTTGATACGGTCTCCCACAGTATTCTTGCCGCCAAGTTAAAGAAGTATGGGCTGGATGAATGGACAGTAAGGTGGATAGAAAGCTGGCTAGATCGTCGGGCTCAACGGGTAGTGATCAATGGCTCCATGTCTAGTTGGCAGCCGGTTTCAAGTGGAGTGCCCCAAGGGTCAGTCCTGGGGCCGGTTTTGTTTAATATCTTTATTAATGATCTGGATGATGGGATGGATTGCACTCTCAGCAAGTTTGCAGATGATACTAAACTGGGAGGAGTGGTAGATACACTAGAGGGTAGGGATCGGATACATACACAAGGCATTTTTGGCTGTATAAGTAGGGGCATTGCCAGCAGATCGAGGAATGTGATCGTTCCCCTTTATTCGACATTGGTGAGGCCTCATCTAGAATACTGTGTCCAGTTTCGGGCCCCACATTACAAGAAGGATGTGGAAAAATTGGAAAGAGTCCAGTGGAGGGCAACAAAAATGATTAGGGGTCTGGAGCACATGACTTACGAGAAGAGGCTGAGGGAACTGGGATTGTTTAGTCTCCAGAAGAGAAGAATGAGGGGGGATTTGATAGCAGTCTTCAACTACCTGAAGGGGGGTTCCAAAGAGGATGGAGCTCAGCTGTTCTCAGTGGTGGCAGATGACAGAACAAGGAGCAATGGTCTCAAGTTGCAGTGGGGGAGGTCCAGGTTGGATATTAGGAAACACTATTTCACTAGGAGGTTGGTGAAGCACTGGAATGCGTTACCTAGGGAGGTGGTGGAGTCTCCTTCCTTGGAGGTTTTTAATGCCCGGCTTGACAAAGCCCTGGCTGGGATGATTTAGTTGGGAATTGGTCCTGCTTTGAGCAGGGGGTTGGACTAGATGACCTCTTGAGGTCACGTCCAACCTTGATATTCTATGATTCTAAGGCAGCCATGTGTTAGCGCCTGGCTCCCGCCTCTGACCGGCCTGGATCAGCGCAGAGGCCGAGGCTAGGCCAGAGACCAGCCTGGCCGAGCCTGAGGAGCCAGCCAAGCAGGGACGGCTCCCTCCCGCATCCCCCTTAGCTCCCCAGGTCTGGGCTCCTGAGCTCCTCCAGAAGGCAGCCGATATCCCAGCCCCTGAGCCTTTGTTCCCAGGCCTGCCAGCTGGGTGTCCTGCTGCTACTTGGGGATGGTTCATCCTTTGGCGGGATCTCTGTGTTGCTGGACCCACTTTTGAGCCAGTTCTTCAATGGCTGAATTCATTCCCCCAGGCAGCCAGCTATCCCCTCCACACACGCACACTGTTAACCCTTTTGCAGCCACTGGGCAGCCGTGCAACATACAGAGGGAAACTGAGGCATGCCTCAACTTCATAGAACCATTACAGAAAACTTCCACTTCGTTACCAAGGGCAACTCGGGGGAGTCCATGGCGGGGTCTGGGCTTGGGGAGCAGCACTCAGGAGTGGGCCCAGGAGACCAGGGGTGACTGACCAGGCAGCAAACAGGACACGGCCCCCAGGTTTCTCTCCTGGAGGGGGCTGTGGCTCAGACTCCCTTCTCCAAACTGGGCCGGCCCCAGCCCTGGTGCAAGGGCGAGAGGGGAGCAGCCCCCGCTCCTGTTAGGCAGGGGCTC
Organism: Trachemys scripta elegans; assembly: GCF_013100865.1. NCBI lineage: Eukaryota > Metazoa > Chordata > Testudines > Emydidae > Trachemys > Trachemys scripta. The sequence goes on along the minus strand of NC_048313.1, from coordinate 1,416,066 downwards.
CCCTGGCAGACATGGACCGCTGGCTGGCCTGGGCAGCACGCTCCGTGCTGGGTGTGCGCTGGCTTGGCAGCACGGCACGGCGGGTTGGCCACAGGCGCGAAGGAGCTGGCTCTAGGGGGCACCCTGGGATCACCTTCCACCTCCGGCCAGCGCCACCCACCTGGACTCCAGCCAGCGCCTAGGTGCAGGGCAGGGTTGCCCAGGCGGGGGTAACGGGTGTCCTCTCTCGGCAGGTGGAGGGGAGTGAGTCACGCACAGGCAGCAGCCTCTCCCTGGCCCGGGTGCGGGCACCCAGCGAGGTTTCCAACGGCACCAGCAAGTCGTCCTCCCATGGCAAGAGCCAGCGCAGCTCTTCCACCTACCACCGGCAGCGGCGGCACAGTGACTTCTGTGAGTGCCAGGCTGCCCCACTCAGCCCCTGCGCACAGCAGCGGGCCCCTGGATCCTGAGGGCTGCTGGGCACCAGCTGCGCAGAACCCCATGGGGCACCAGGGTGAAAGGGTAGCTGGGCGCCAGGTGCTGCCCGGGCGTTCTGGGGAATGGGTACAGAGGGCTGTGGGGAGTTCAGGGGAGAGCTCAGGGCTGTGGGGAGTTCAGGGGGATGGGAGTGGGGAGTTTGGGGGGGGTCAGGGCAGTGGGGGGCTGTGGAGAGTTTAGGAGGAGGGGTCAGGGCAATGGGAGACCATGGGGAGTTCAGGGGAGGGGTCAGGGCAGTGGGGGCTGGAGGGAGTTCAGGGGGATGGGAGTGAGGAGTTTGGGGGAGGGGTCAGGGCAATGGGAGGCCATGGGGAGTTCAGGGGAGGGGTCAGGGCAGTGTGGGGGCTGTGGGGAGATGGGAGTGGGGGGTCCGGGGGGGGGGTCAGGGCAGTGAGGAGCTGTGGGAAGTTCAGGGGAGGGGTTAGGGCAGTGGGTGGGGGAGTTCAGGGGGACTGTGACTGATTAAAACCCTACGGGAGAGCAAGGTGGAGCCCCCAATGCCAGCCAGCCCCGCCTGCTGCCCCCTCTACCCAGTCTGGGCAGCAGCCAAGGCTCCCAGGCAGGATGTCAGAGCTATCCCCTGCCCGCAGGTGGCCCCTCGCCGGTCCCCATGCACCCCAAGAGGAGCCCCACAAGCACCGGGGAGGCAGAGCTGAAAGAGGAGCGGATGCCCTCGCGTAAGGCCAGCTGCAGCGTGGTGAGCAGCGGGCGCGGGATCCCCCCCTCCAGCCCCATGGTGAGCAGCGCCAACAACCCCAATAAATCAGAGATCCCCGACCGGCGCAAGGACAGCACCATCAACACGGTGAGGGGGTGTGCTGGGGCAGGGGGCAGGGCCCAGGTTGGACAGTGGGAGTGGGAAAAGGGACAGGCAGAGGGGCTGGCAGGAGGGGTAGGCCAGCTGGGCCGGGTGACAGGGTGGTATGTGCCCCAGGGGATGGGCAGTGGGGCGATTTGCCATGGGGAGTGGCGGGTTCCCCCAGGGGATGGGCAGTGGGGCGATTTGCCATGGGGAGTGGCAGGTGCCCCCAGGGGATGGACAGTGGGGCGATTTGCCATGGGGAGTGGCGGGTGCCCCCAGGGGACGGGCAGTGGGGCGATTTGCCATGAGGAGTGGTGGGTGCCCCCGGGGGATGGTAGCAGGGCAGGGTGCTGTGCGGAGCGGCGTGTGCCCCCGGGGGACGGTCAGGGTACCTCAGGGAGTGGTGTGTGCCATGGGGCATGGGCGGTAGGGGTATGTGCCAGGGGAGTGGCATGTGGCCCAGGGGAAGGGCCTGTCTCCCAGCCAGCTGGTGCTCCCGTGTCCCTGCCCCTGCGGGTAGCGGGCACCGGGTGGGCCCCACAGATCTGGGACTCAGCCCCACGCGGTCCCTTGCAGAACAACATCCCGTCGAGCGTAATGACGCGGAGGAACACGTACGTGTGCACGGAGCGGCCCGGCACCGACCGCCACTCGCTGCTGCACAACGGCAAGGAGAACAGGTAGCCGGGCTGGGACAGGGGCTTGCCGGGAAGAGGCCCAGGGGTCTGGTCGGGGAGGGGACGGATGACAGGCTGGATGGGCCCAGGGGGGGGGGATACCAGGTTCTGAGATGGGGCTGCCACAGCTCCAGGCTCCCGGCGCAGGGTCACAGGTGGTCGCTATCCCATCCCCGCAGGCAGGCTGGCCTGAGGGGAGGGGCTGCTGCACTGGGGTAGGCTTTCAGGTGGTGGGATGGGGCACTTCCCTCCCCCCCCTTCCTTCCCGTGGACCCTGGCCGCCCTGGCCACTTTCCACTTGCCCTGTTCCGGAGCCCCGTGGGCAGCGCCATGACAGATCCCGGGTTAACCTCACAGGACCCCCTTCCCCCAGCAACCCCACTCCCCCCAGTGCCCCGCGGGCAGCGCCATGACACATCCCGGGATACCCTCGCAGGGCCCCCTTCCCCGACCTACCCTGTGGGAATTATGGGGAAGGGGGTACATAAGGGGTGCAGATGAGAGGGTCCCTGGGGCTTATGGGGCAGGAGGTGCATGAGGGTGGTTGGGAGGAGAGGGTGCATGGGGGTTGTGGGGCAGGAAGGGTGGTTGGGAGGAGAGGATATGTGGCAGTTATGGTGGAGGGGATAGATCAGGGGTGGGGAGGAGAGGGGTGTGTGGGGGTGAGGGGGCAGGGGGTGTATAGGGGGTGGGGAGGAGAGGGTGCATGGAGGTTATGGGGCAAGAGGTTCATGGGGGGTGGTTGGGAGAACAACAGTATGTGAGGCTCACAATGGGGCTCTCTCCCCTCCCCCCAGCTCCATCACCAACCGGGTGCCCCCTGCGTCACCCTCCACCCACAGCATCGCCTCGTCCTCAGACCGCACCCGCCTCTCGCGTGGCACCACCATCCGCAGCACCTTCCACGGGGGTCAGGTGCGGGATCGGCGCGGGACCGTGCAGAACGGGCCGCCCACCTCCCCCACGCTGTCCCACGAGGCCACGCCGCTGCCTCAGAGCCGCAGCCGCGCCACCTCCAACCTCTTCAGCAAACTCACCTCCAAGCTGACGCGGAGGTGAGTGCCCCCGGCCCAGCACTCAGCGTGGGGCAAGGAGCGGGGTGCTGGCTGTGGAGGGGAACACTCCCAACTCCTCTAGTCCACGCCTCTCCCAGCAGGGGGGCTCTGGGGAGCAGGGTGGGGGTGGTGGCTGTGGGGGTCTCCCAGCAAATCCAGTCCCAGCCTCTCCTGGCAGGAGGCGCTATGGGGGGCAGGCTGGGGGTGGTGGCTGTGGGGGGCTCCCAGCAAATCCAGTGGCAGCCTCTTCCAGCAGGGGGCGCTGTGGTAGAGCTCCCAGCAAATTCAGTGCCAGCATCTTCCCAGCAGGGGGCGCTGTGGGTGGTGGCTGTGGTGGCGCTCCCAGCAAATCCAGTGCCAGCCTCTCCCAGCAGGGGGCGCTGTGGTAGAGCTCCCAGCAAATCCAGTGCCAGCCTCTTCCAGCAGGGGGCGCTGTGGTAGAGCTTCCAGCAAATTCAATGCCAGCATCTCCCAGCAGGGGGCGCTGTGGGTGGTGGCAGTGGTGGCGCTCCCAGCAAATCCAGTGCCAGCCTCTCCCAGTAGGGGGCGCTGGGGGGGGGGCGAGGTGGGGGCGGTGGCTGTGGTGGCACTTCCAGCAAATCTAGTGCCAGCCTCTCCCAGCAGGGGGCGCTGTGGGGACCCCCAGGTTGGGCCCCAGGGTCTGGGTGCCAAGTTTCCTTGCTTGAGCTGTGTGCCTGGCATGGGCACCTCCTGCCTCTGGTCTCTAGCTCTCTGCTCCCCCTTCACTCCGGCCTTCTCTGTTTCAGGGTCACTCTTGACCCGTCTAAGCGGCAGAACTCTAACAGGTGCGTCTCTGGCGCCTCTGTGCCTCAAGGAGCCAAAATCAGTAAGTGCCGCTGCTTCCGCTCCCCCCCCCCACTCTGTCCCCCCCTCGCTCTGTCCCCCCCCCGCTCTGTCCCCCCCTCGCGTGCTCTCTCTTCGTACCTTTTCTTTCTCATTCCAGGTCTTGTAGCGGACTTCCCCAGCCTGAAAGCCGGGGGATCTCCCAGTGCCTGGGAACTCTATTCGGGGCGTGGGGTGGGATCGGGCTGGACCGCAGGGAGCTGTATGTGCACTGCAATCCACAGGGCTGGGCCGCGGCTCCTGTGCCCAAGGGCAGTGTGGACCCCTACCCATGCCACCATACAAACATTTAGGGCTCACATTGTGGGGGTCTGAGAATACTTGGGGTCCTCTCCAAAAGCCCCTTGTCCCCACCTGTTCCTGCGGGGTGACCCATGCACCTGGGCTCAGAGGTTCCCCCAGGGCAGGGCCGTGCTGCACCCGCAGCCCCAGAATTGAACCCCCTGGTGGTGCCCATGCCCGGCTGCATGGGGTGAGATGCCCACGCTGGGTCCTTCTGGGCCCTAGTGCTGCGAGCAAGAGGGGGGAATGGGGGTCTCCTTCCGCAGCTCTCAGAGGGGTTCGTGATGCAGCATCCTGCTCCGGCCCCCCCCAAAGTGGCAGAGATGCTGCCCCTCCCTGTCTCCTTGCTCCCATCTTGCCCCATCTGCTGGGGGCGGAGCACGGCCGGGCCCATGGCCTAGCTACCAGCATGCGGATTCATTCGGAGGGCTGAGGGACCCGGGGGGCAGCGTGCCCCATCTGGAGCAGCCTCGGATGCCCTCTGTCATTCCCCCTCTGCCCCACTCTGCCGCCCTATGGAGGAATCAACAGCCCGCCAGGCCAGAGACATCTTCAGTCTTAAAGGAAACCACGCGGCCCGCTGGGGCTGGGGGCATACGCCTGCGGGGAGGGCCGGGAGCAGCCCTGTCTATCCGTACCCAGCACCCACCGCTGCTCCCTCTGAGTGCAGCACAGCGCCTCGGCTCTGCCACTAACTGCAGCTCTGTCCCCGCTACAGGGTCGCAGACGAACCTGAGAGAATCGGGGGACCTGCGCTCACAAGGTACGTGCTGCTCTGCCCTATCCCGCCCCGACCTGCCTGCTGGGGCAGCCCTGTCCCGCCCTGCCCCACCCTGTCTGCTGGGATAGCCCTGTCCTGCCCCGCCCCGCCCCGTCCCTTCCCAGCCCACTGGGGCAGCCCTATCCCGCCCTGCCCCGACCTGCCTGCTGGGGCAGCCCCGCCCTGCCCCGACCTGCCTGCTGGGATAGCCCTGTCCTGCCCCGTCCTGTCCCGCTGGGGCAGCCCTGTCTCACCCCGACCTGCCTGCTGGGGCAGCCCTATCCCGTCCTGCCCCACCCCATCCCAGCCCACTGGGATAGCCCTGTCCCACCCTGTCCCTTCCCAGCCCACTGGGGCTGCCTAGAACCTGGCCTCCACACACAATTGCCCCCTTGCTCTGGCGCTCTGGCAGCACATGCCTCCACCCCTAGCGGTGTCTCGGCAGCGACCCAGCCCCCCAGCGAGGGACCCAGCACGGCCCCCTGCAAGCCCCTTCCCGCCCGGCTGACGCCCCCTCTGCTCCTTCCGCCCACAGTTGCAATTTACCTTGGAATCAAAAGGAAGCAGAACCCCGGCTGCTCCGATGTACCTGGAATGTGAAGGTGACCAGCACCCACCCCCCCGAGGCCATGATGGCTGCCCTGCGCCAAGCCACGGACTCGGCCAGCTGCCGCTGCCGCCAGCTGGAGCCCTTCCTCCTGTCCTGCACGCACGCCAAGAGCGCCAGCGAGCACTTCTGCCACTTCGAGGCGGAGGTGTGCCGGCTGCAGCGCCTTGGCCTCACCGGCGTGCTCTTCCGGCGCCTGTCCGGCACCTCGCTGGCCTTCCGCACCGTGGTGACGAGCATTGCCAGCCAGCTGCAGCTCTAGATCCCTGCCCGTCCTCACTGGGGGTGGGGGGTCCCCCCAGGCTCCCTGGCCTGGAGCCAGTGCAGCCCTGGGACGGATCTGGCCAGCAGTTCGGCCTGTAGGGGAAATGCCCCTGACCTCTCTGGCCTGTGAACCCGGCCTCTCCTCTGCTGGGCCTAGGCCTGGGGCCTGCCCTGCTGCTCATAGGGGCTCACAGGGAGAGCACGGGCACCAGGCACTGTTCCCCTTTGGGGCGAGGGGCTGGGCCTGGCTCTGCTGGGCTGGGGCCAGTGGGGCATGCCTAGCCTAGCGCAGGAGGGGGCTCCCCAGGCCAATTGTGGGGTGTCACTGAGCCACTGGCCCCAGTGTAGGGGAGGCATTCCCAACCTTGGCAGGTGGTGGGGTGGTGGCAGGGCAGGGCCCTCTGGGAGAGGCAGGGTGGGATGCTCTGGGGTGTGGGGGGCTCAGGATACAGGGGGGCACTCCAGGTTTGACAGGCCACTGTGGGGTGAGGGCAGGGCAGGGGGCTCTGGGTTGGGGGCGATGTAGTGGGGCCAGAGTGAGAAGCTAGGCACTTGGGACAGCAGTGTAGCCAACGGGCCCACAGTTTCATCCACCTCCAGCTCTGGGCCAGAGGGGAGCCCCATCTCCCTGGGTGGCCGAGAGGTCACAAGTCTCCCCAGCACAGGGACAAGGGGGAACCCCGTCTAGGCACAGCAGTGCGGAGCAGGTGTCACGGCGAGTGCTGGGTCCTCGGGGGTGGTCCCAGCCTAGGCCATGGCAGTGACTCGGGCCCCGGATGCCCCTTGGGTGGGGGTAGGACAGTGTTGATTGAGCTCGTGGGCAGGGGTGATGGAGCTGGAAGCCATGGGGCAAGTGCCCCGGTGCCCATGGCTATCCCAGTGCTCGCCTCTGTTGCCCAGCAGTCCCCCGCAGGGCAGCACGAGGGACTGTGCCCCCTCCCTGGGGGCAGCTCTGACCCCAGCCCTCCCTCCCTCCCTCCTGGTTGGCTGCCTCAGCTCAGGGCCAGTGGGTGAGAGGGGCCCTGCGGGCAGCCCCTGGGGAAGCTAGACCTCCAGGGGGACTCAGTGCTGCTCGAGGTACAGCCCCCTTGGCCCCATGGGGGGAGCAGGGCCCCAGGTGGATCATGGCCTCACTGGAGCTGGTACGACCTGGGGCCTGGCACGGCTGCACCTCCCTTAGATGGGCACGAGCTGCCCATGCGTGCCCAGGGCTGGGGGGAGAGGGTCAGCCTGGCCTCATGCCCTGCTGCTGTGGAGGGGCTGGAGGCTGGGTGGAATAAAGGAGGTTGTAAGCAAGGCAGCAGGTGTCCTGGCCATGGGGCTGGAGGGTGCGTCTAAGTGGCAGGCATTCTGGCAAGGGGGGTGTCCCTAGGTGGTGGGCATCCTGGCTGGGTGGGGGGGGTCCCCGCTAGGGCCTGTTGACACCCCCACCCCATTTTTTAAAGAGCAGAGCAACGCAACAGGCAGCTCCCGGGAAAGCCCTGGTGGGTCTCCCCCTACCCTGGGCCGGGCCCTCCCCTCTTGTACAGCCCCTGTAAATAGCCCCGGAGTCCCCTAGGGTTGTGTAGCGTACCAAGCCAGAGCCTTGGGACATTTTTAAGTTATTCCAGCCCTGTGCGCCAGTCTGTATTGACCCCCAATAAACATAGGAAGCCTCTGCCCCGTCTGGCTCCTGCTTCGCCGCCACGTGGGCACAGGTCTCGCCCGTCTGTCCTGGCATTGCCACAGCGCAGGCCTTCCTTAGGCTGCCACCCTGGGAGCACAGGGTGCTTTGCAAACAAACCTGCGGCGGGGGAGGCTGCCCTGGGGTCGAACCCAGGCGTCCTGAGACCTGCTCCACCCCTCCAAGAGAGCGGGCCGTGCCCACGGCCGTGTGCGTGGGGCAGAGTGCAGAGGATTTCGCTGCCGGGACAGAGGGGTTTGTATTTAATGTGTAGGTGATTTCGAGGCCCCGCCTGCCACAGGCACTGTCTGCACTGGGATGTTATGGTGATGCCCTCAGCCCAGCAAGTCCCATGGGCTGTGGGAGGGGGACTTCCTGTCCTGTCTCCGTTCCACTAGCAAGGGGCAGGGCGGTGTGTGCAGGTGCCAAGACTGCTGGGAAACCTGGGTAGCTCTCCCAGCGAGCCGTGGTGTGAGGCACAGGTTGGCACTAGCAGTAGTGCCTTCTGAGGAGGGGGGTTCTGTGCTGTGGGTGGGCATTCCACAGACCCTTGCATGAGGACGGTGGGTGTCTCGCCCTTGCCACACATTATGACCCTGCTTTGCTCAAGGGTAGTTAGCAGCTGGTGCCAGCCCCAGGCCGGGCTCTGCAGTGCCAGTTCTGGCCAGGCTGGGCAGCTGCTGCAGCACCAGGAGTTTGACCTTGTTTCACATGGTGTGTCGGGTCTCTCCCTCTCCCCCTACCCCGCCCCCCATTGCTTCCATGCGATGCGTCCCTCGGGGGTGATGCCACCTGCTGGGCTGGCAGGAGAGCAGGGTCCAAGACAGTAACAAGAGGGGAGCCCCCTCCAGCAATCAGGGAGCAGAGATTGCATCTCTGCATGGGCATGCCTGAGGTGGGCAGCTTGGAGGGCAGGGAGGTGGAGGGCACTGCTGGAGTCTCATGAAATGGGGGGCTGGAGGGCATGGGGCGCCAGAAGGCACAGGTGAGATCTGATCTGATGAGAAGGTTTGTAGGGCCAGGGAACAGGTGGGCACAGCTGGGGGCTCACATGGGGGTGGGATGGCTGGAGGGCACAGGCACTGCTGCCATCCACATCCAGCGCTGCCCCATTTCTCTCTGGAGGCTCAGGCCCATATTCACCAACTGTACCAGCCCCCCAGGGAGCAGCTCAGTGCATTTCACTCAGAGCCCCACTTCCCGGCATGGGGGGATGATGGGCAGCTGACAGCCACAAGCTGGTACCTGCTCCTGGGGCCTCGCTACCTCTCAGGAGGTTTAAGCTGAGCGCCAGGGGAGGTGTTTGCTGGGCAAACAGGTGGGTTCTGAGACTCTAATGCCATGTGCCAGCCTCTAGGAGAGGGCAGGCTGGGCTGCAGGCACCAAGCAGGGCTGGAGGCTGCCACCCACTGTGGCTTTATAGGGGCCCTAGGATGAGTCCTCTGCCCCAAGTGGAGCAGTAGGGCCAGAGCTGGACTGTCCCAGACTGAGCCACACCCCCAGCACAGACAGGGCTATGGCCTTTTGCACATGGCTCCTTGGGCAGGCAGATCATGGGGCCCGTGTCCTGCCCCCTGCACACAGCCAGGGGAAGCCACCGCACCAGGCTCCCAAGGAGCCCTGCAGGCAGGCCGGGGCTGTTATGCCCAGCGTGGAGGTGGGCATTTTGCTGCACGCCCCAGGGGGCAGCATCCCCCCGAGCAAACCTCCCCCTGCAAACAGCCGGGGGGGCAGTAGGAGCTCTGGGGCTGGCCTGGCCTCTCCTGCCCAGACCACAGCCCCTGTCACACTCAAGCTCAGGTGAGGCTCAGCTGTGGGGCTTGGGAAACAGTTGGCAACTGTCCCCCAGGTGCATTTGGAGATGGTGGGGCTGAGATGCCCATGGGGGGCAAACAGTGTGAGGCCAGCGCACAGCAGGGGGGCTCCAGCTCTAGGTGCTCAGTGCCCCCCCAGCTGAGCAGAGCAGCTGGCAGATGTGTGGCCTGCCCCTGTCAGGCGTGGGACCCCCAAGCTCAGGGCCCTCCACAGCCAGGGACTTGGCCCAGCACCCACGCACCTGGGAGCTGGGGGGGCGGGTATGACAACTCCTTGCCCCGGAGCCCCATGGCTAGCACTGGGACGTGCTGCCCGCAAGACCACCTGGAATTATGGGCTGTTCTCCCCACCTGCGCTCCCGCCCAGACCCCCATGGACACAGACCAGGCTGCAGGTGGCCACTGTTACTTTATTAGGTCACACGTGCCCGCTGGCGGGGGGCAGGTGCCTACTTCTGGGCTGGGACCATGTCGTCGATGGCCTGGCCCTTTTCCAGCTTCTTCTCCATCTCCACCATGAGCTTGACGCCGTCCACCACCATCTGCACCTGCTCCACCTCGGAGAAGCCCAGCCGGTCGGCGTTGGAGATGTCGAAGACGGCACCTACGGCCTCGGTGTCCACGCCACCTGGGGGGCATAGCGCCATGCAGCTGAGCCCAGAGCCCACTGCAGTGGAGCGGCCCCACCACGCTGGCCTGGCCTCTCTGCCTGCAGTTCCCAGGCCCCTGGAGACCCCATACAGCAGCCATGGCCCAGTGCATTTCCTGTCCCCCCACGTCACAGCTGCCTGGTTGCCCCCCACTCCTGGCGTCCAGGCTGCGAGCTCCAGGAATCACCCAGAGCCCCTCAGATGCCCCTCAGCGCAGCACACCGGCTTGAGGGCACCCCAGGGATGGAGGGCAGCCGGACACGGCTCTGCCTGGGGGATGGGCAGGGTCCCACCGCAGTCACACACAGCCCCTGCGGGGCTCAGCCCTGCTCTCTCCCCACCTGTAACCCCATCCCTACCCCTGCTCCCCACATCTGTGTCCCCTGCCCCAACTCTGTGCCCCCACCTGAGTGTTCTCCCCCAACCCTATGCCCCCCACCATCAGTAACCCCAGCCCTACTCCCACACACACCTGTAGCCCCATCTATACTCCCTAGAACCCAAGCCCCCAGTAAACCCACACCTACTTGTGTCTCCAGCCCTGCCCCCCATGCCCCAGCCCCACCCTACACCCACTTGTGGCCCCCGCCCCTCACCTGTGCCACGCTTCTGCAGCCGCAGCCTCTTGAGGGTCTCCTCAAACTTGGGGTGCTTGCTGAGGTGGGGGAGCTTGACATGGACCCCGCCCCGCAGGCCGGTGCCCAGGTTGGAGGGGCAGGTCAGCACGTAGCCCAGGTGCTCGTTCCACATGAAGGGGTGGCCGGCCTTCTTAAAGATCTCCTCGATCTGCCGGGTAGGGAGAGAGCCTGTCAGTCCAGCGCCCCTCAGCCAGGGTCACGGTCACACACACACAGTCACACACACAGTCACACACACCAACTCCCAGCCAGGGTCAGGCCAGCCCCCCTGCCCTCCCCCACCCCTCCCAGCCAGCGTCAGGCCAGCCCCTTCCCCAACAGCTCCCTGCCCCAGCCAGGGTCCAGCCAGCCCCCCGCACTCCCTGCCAGGGCCAGGACAGCCACAGGCCTTCCAACAACCCTCCACCCAACACAACCCAGTGAGGACTAGCCCCCCCGCAATGACCCCCAGCCAGGACCAGACAGACCCTCTGCTAGCCACCCCCTTCCAGCCAGGGCTTACCCCCTAATAACAATCCCAGCAGAGCCAGGGATGCCCCCACCAGCTGGCACCCAAGCTGGGCAGGGAAAGGTAAAAATGCTCCAAACTCAAGGTCCCAGGGCACTGGGCATCTCTCCCAGGAAACTCTCCTCTGGCGGGGCAATGCCTGCAGGGGGCCGTGCAGCAGCCGCTCGCCTGGAGTGTGCCCGTACACCAGCTGGCCAGCCCTCACCCCCACTCCCAGCACCAGGGTGGACAGTGGGGCCTGGGTGCCAGGACTCCTGGGTTCTATCCCAGCTCTGGGAAAGGAGAGGGGTCTAGGTTAGAGCAGCGTCTGGCAGCCAAGACTGCTGGGCTGTCTCTCTGGTCTGGTGACGTGGGGTCTCGTGGCTTGGAGCAGGGGGCTGGGAGCCAGGACTGCTGGGCTGTCTCCCAGGTTGGGGGCGCAGGGCGCTCACCTTCTGCAGCCCGACACAGAAGCGCCGGAACACCTCCTTCATGTTGCCGCCCTTCTCCATGGAGATGACGCGCAGATGGTCCTCCTCGTTCACCCACACCAGGAAGCTCTTGTTGTCATTGTGCCTGCAACCCAGAGCAGGGTGTGATGGCACCGGCACAGCCTGACCCCTGGCATGGCCCCTCTGCCCAGCCAGCACACCCAGGGCTGGGACTCCTCTCCAGCCCCCCCAGCCCTGCCCCATTCACCCCCTCCACCCAATCAGCCCTCGCCCCCCACAGGCCAGGCAGTGCCAGCACCCCCTTGTCACAGCTGCTGCGGAGCTGGGGAAAGGGCCCTGGCCTCTGGGCCAGAATCTGCCAGTCCGTCTTGTACCTGCAGGGCCGCTCTGAGCTGGGCAGCCCTGTACCAGGGACGGACGGGCTACAGGGCATCCTTCCCCGACTCTCAGACCCCCCCAATGCTCTGCCCTAGGGCCCAGGGGAGCAGGGATAAGGGAAGGAGCATGCAGCGCCACCTGGAGGTGAAACTACACAACAGTTTAGCATCTCATTACAGAGCTGTGCATAAAACCCAAGAGTCCTGGCTCCCAGCCCCCTGCTCTAGCCGCTAGACCCCACTCCCTTCCCAGAGCCAGGGATAGAACCCAGGAGTCCTGGCACTGAATCCCCCTGCCCAGACTCCCCCTCCAGTGGCGCTGGGGGCCCTGGTGCTCACCATATGCCCCTGGCATCGGGCCAGTCGCGGGCCATGCCTGAGGCCAGCAGCAGGGGCGAGATGGGCTTGTCGAACAGGAAGTGGTCGTCTATCAGCTGCTGCTGCTCCTTGTCGCTCATGTCCTTCAGGGGGTAGTACTTGCCCTTGAACTCCCCGGTCAGGCTGTTCAGGGCTGGGGAGAGAGCAGGGGTCAGCCCCGGTCCTGGCTCCGTTCCCCAGCCCCATGGCTCCTCTGCTCCAGAGCCCAACCCCCTCAGCACCCCTGCCCTGCACCCAACCCCCCACTTCTCCACATGCACCACCCAACTCCCTCGCTCCCCTGCACCCACCAGCCGACCCCTCCTACTCCCCTGCACCCAGTGCCCAAATCCTCCCTGCCCTGCACTCAGCCTCCCAGTGCCCAAACCCCTCAGCATCCCACTACCTCACTCCCAGCGCCCCAACCCCTCCTACTCCCCTGCACCCAACTCCCCCACTCCCCTGCACCCAGTGGCCCAGCACCCTCAACGCCCTGCTCCCCTGCACCCAGCCCCCCTACTCCCCTGCACTTAGTGCCCAGCCCTTCCCTTCCCCCAGCGCCCAACCCCCTGAGCACCCCACTGCCCTGCTCCCAACCCCCACACCCCATTCATGGCCCCCTATAGCCCCATCTCAGCTGCCCAGTGCCACCCTCCCAAAACGCCCCCCAACCTTCCCCCCATGAGACATGTTCAGTTCACGCCCTGTGGGGACCCCCCCAACCCACTGAGCACCCAGCCCTTCCCCAAGCTCCCCCCACCAGCACACCTGAGTGCTGGCCTGCAGGTGCCCTGCCCCCAGCCTGTCCCATTGTCCCCCGCCCCATCCCTGCTCCTTCTCGGATGGAGCCTGGCCCCAGCCCCCTACCAGTGACAGAGAGCTTCTCGATGGCGCGGCGCTCCCCGCGGCTGCAGTGGGGGGGCAGCGTGTACCCCTTGATGCTGCGCCCAGTGCGCACCCGGCTGCTCAGCACGTAGTTGGGGTCCAGGTCGTCTCCGCCCTGCGTGAGCCAGAGGGAACCAAACCCTGTAATGCCCCGGGATGGCCCCCCAGAGCACCTGGTCCCCGCAGGCTGGGCCCTGCCCGAGCCGCTGGCCCCCAGCTGAGTCAGGTCCCTCCCCCAACACGACCCCTGCTCCCCAAATCCCAGTCCCGCCCCCCCACTCAATCCCCCATCCCAGGCCCCCCAACCCCCACTCCATCCCCATCACAGCCCCTCCGACCCCTGCTCCAGCCCCTGTCCTAACCCCACCAACCCCCACTCCAGTCCCTCCACCCCCATTCCATCCCCCATCCCAGGCCCCCCCCAATCCCCAACCCCCGCTCACACCTTCAGGTTCTCGTGGTTCAGGTCGGTCTTATGCTTGTCCGTGGGCTTGTAGCCGCCATGCCGGTCCTGGATGATGGGGTCAAACAGGTCCTTGAAGACAGTGTAGGACTCCTCGTCCCCGGCCACGCAGCCCACCGTCATGATGAAGGGGTGTCCTGCAGGCAGCGCGGGGGGGTTAGACTGGGCAGGTTGGGAGGGGCCATGGGGCACAGGGCCTGCCGTAGGGTGCAGCCATAGGGCGCAGCTGGATGGCATCCCACCCTGCTGCTCCTTGGTAGGTGAGTTGGGTCCATTCCCCAGCGAGGGGGTGGCCAGGCCAGGAACCAGGCCCCTGGGCAGTGGGGGGGGCAGCAGGAAGGGCTCAGCCCCTCTGCACTAGGCTCAGGGGGTCACTCCCCCACCACCCCCCTGCCCAGGCAGCCTGTCCCTTTGCGGTGGCTGTGTGGGAGGCCGAGGGACACTGGGGGGTGGGTAGTCTCCAGCAGACTGCCACAGTGCTGGGAGCCAGGCTGGGCAGCTGCAGTGATGGGGGGGGGCTCACAGGATCCTGGATGCACTGGGGGGGGGGGGGAAAGAGCGCTCAGGGGGGGGGGCCCCCCCCCCCCCGCTGGGGCCAAGGGCTAACGGCCAGGTGTCTGCAAGGCCCTCGCCCTGCTCCGTGGCAGGTACCTCCCAGGCCCCATCCTGGCTCACCCCCGGCAGGGCCGTGCTCAGTACCACGGTGGATGGCATGGGTTCTGCCCCACCCCGGGTGGCGGGGCTGGGGAGTCAGGGCTCAGGCTGTATGGAGGCTAGGGACAGCCGCTGCCATGCACAGCTAGACTGGATCCAAAGAAGCGAGAGAGCTGAGGGGGGTGTGGAGTGAGGGGCAGGAGGTTCTCAGGGGCGGGGGTCAGAGCCCTGTCACAGATAACACGTCTGGCCCTGGGAGTGGGGCTCAGCCGGCACCCACCTGGGTTGTCCACCCCGGTCTGGATGATGTCATCCAGGGTGAAGCCGCTGGGGGTCTCCTTGTCTCGCAGCTTCTTGTAGATGTCCAGGGTGAGGGCCTTGGCCATGTGGTTGTTGTGCTTGGTGAGGTCGGGGAACTCCTCCTCCGCGGAGAAGTTCAGCTTGTACTTGTTGTGGGTGTTCCCGAACGGCATGATGGCGGGCGGGGGCGAGTCCTGCGGGGACAGGGGCTGGCTGAGTCCTGGGGGCAGCCGCCGGCTGGAGCCAAGGGTTGCTGGCCAAAGCCCCCCTCTGCCATGCCCAGAGGGCTGATCCCGCCAGCCTCCCATGCCCATCTCCGCACCCGCAGAGCAGCCCTGGGGGGGGGGGCGTAGCTACCCCCCCCAGACAGAGGGGTACATCCCACTGCTCCCTCCAGGGCCCAGGCATCCTGTGTTAGTTGCACCAGCCTGAGGTCTCCTGGGGGGTGGAGGCACCTAAGTCAGGGTGACCCCATGTGACGAAGTAGGAAAGTTCTTAATGTTTTGTCTGAATACTGTGTGCGCCTCGGTTTCCCTGTGTTACTCAAGGATCTAGATCAGGGGTCGGCAACCTTTCAGAAGTGGTGTGCCGAGGCTTCATTCATTCACTCTAATTTAAGGTTTCACGTGCCAGTCATACATTTGAACGTTTTTAGAAGGTCTCTTTCTAGAAGTCTATAATATATAACTCAACTATTGTTGTATGTAAAGTAAATAAGGTTTTTAAAATGTTTAAGAAGCTTCATTTAAAATTAAATTAAAAAGCAGAGCCCCCCGGACCGGTGGCTAGGACCTGGGCAGTGTGAGCGCCACTGAAAATCAGCTTGCGTGCCACCTTCAGTGCGCGTGCCATAGGTTGCCTACCCCTGATCTAGATGGTGGGACAAGGGTATGTGATAGTTGCAGGGACCCCTAGCGGGCAGGTGCGACGGCCGGCTGGCAGCCTGGGCGCAGACAACGGCCGACACTCTGTAGCCTGGCAACTGATGGCCGGGGCCCATTCTCTGCCAGAGCCAGCCGGAGGAGTTGGAGAACAAAGCGAGAGGTGGAGGCCAGGGGACCTGCTTGCCCGGGAAAGAGACGGAGGACAGAGGAGGGCAGCTGGGGCCAGCAAGGGGTGGTCCCCCCAGGCAAGGGCTCGGGTTCCTGGAACAGGAGAGTCAGTGTCAGTCTCAGGCAGAGCCCAGCACCCCACTGTCAGGGCAGGGGGCACCCCTGGCTGGGCCAGGGTGAGCATCATGGTGGCAGAGCACGGCGGCAGTCATCATGCCCAGGGGCTGGCGGGTGGATGCCCATGGGGCAGCAGGGACAGGCAGGCAGAGGTCAGAGGCGATGCACCGGTGGGGAGGAGGGGCAGCAGAGGGGGAGGGGACGTATCTAGTTGCTGCCAATGGAAAGTTGGGTTCTTTTTCAGCTGCTGCTCCGGGTTGGTTATTTTTAGCCCCTGCCCTTGTCCCGAGAGGGCCCCGGGCACCTGCCGGGAGCAGCTGCCAGCGGAGCCCACATTCCAGGGGGAGCGTTTGCATGGATCAGCGCTCCTGGAGCCAGGACCCGGCGGGCTCCGATATGGGGCCCCGAGGCACCAGGCCACAGGGCTCTGGGAGCAGAGCGACCCAGCAGGGTCCGGTGTGGGGCCCCGGCCCACAGGGCTCTGGGAGCAGAGAGACCCTGCACACAGCCCCTCCACCATCCCCCAGGGACCCAGAGACACTGCCAAGGTCAAACAGGTCACCAGCAACCAAGGGCCATCCCTGGGCATGCCCCAAGCACCAACCACTGGCCCTGCAGCCCCTCCACCTCCATGGGGGCACCTTGGCCACCAACCACCCTGCTGGGCCCCCCATCTCCCCTCAGGAGGCTTCCCCTTCCCTCCAGGAAGCCGATGGGGGCATTGACATTTGACTCCCCATGCACACTGCACCCACAGGGCCCCCTTTCCCTGTGGCCCCCTGCCTGGGAACACCCAGCACCCACCCACCTGCCCAGCTCCTGGGCACTCTCTGCTTGCCCTGCCCAAGGACGGCACAGACACCTGTCCCTCCCCGCCCATGCCCCATCCTGGGCTCCATCAGCTGCTGCTCGCAGGCCCGCGCCAGGGGTTACCTGATCAGCAGAACAACGGGGACTCCTCTACTCCAGCGCAACAGGTGACCCAGGACAACAGCGGGGGAGCTGCCCATATATACCTTGTGGCCAGCTCCCATTGGCTGGCTCCGAGCAGCCAGCCGACCCCAATTGGACACTGCTGCCGCCAGCCCAGCACAAAATTTGGGGATGTCTCCAGCTGGCCTGGCTGGGTGCCCGAGGCCTGCGGGATCTCGGCCTGGCTGTATCCCAGTGACGAACAAAACAGACAAAGAGCACAGGGAGAAATCCCAGCTGGTGCATTGTGACTGGCCCGGTCCGTCCCACCCGCCCCCCGGGCCATGACCGGCCGGGTCCATCCCACCACCCCTAAGGCGACAACCAGCTGGGTCCGTCCCACCACCCCCTGGGCCGTGACCAGCTGGGTCCATCCCACCACCCCCTGGGCCGTGACCGGCTGGGTCTGTCCCATCCACCCCGAGGGCCACGACTGGCCAGGTCCATCCCACCCCCTCAAGGCCACGACTGGCTGGGTGCATCCCACCCCCACCAAGGCCACGACCGGCCGGGTCCGTCCCACCTACCCCTAGGCCAGACCGTCCAGGTCTGTCCCACCCTCACCCTGGGCCATGACCAGCTGGGTCTGTCCCACCACCCTCCGGGGCCACAATCAGCCGAGTCCCTCCCACCCCCCACTGGGCCACAACTGGCCAGGTCCATCCCATCCCCCCCCAGGCCACGACCGGCCAGGTCCATCCCATCCACCCCCCAGGCCACGACCGGCTGGGTCCCTCCCACCACCCCCTGTGGAAATGTCCTAGAAGGGAGCTCTCCACCGGCAGCCCTGGCTGGAGATCCCTGCATGGGGAGGGGCAGGGTGGCAGGCTGGAAAAATAACCTCCCTGGAGCAGACCCTGCACTGACACACCAGCCCCAGGCACCAGCCCCTGAAGCCCTCCAGCCCCCCGTGACACAGTGAGAATTTTCGGTGCAATATTTATGAAGCCCACACATGCCTTAGTTTCCCCATGTACATTGCAATGCTACGGGAGGAGGGGGGTTAAAGAGTTACATCTGCTCTTGGGGTGAAACAGGGACATGGGGGGCACCTTGCTGTCTAGGGTGCAATAAATGAGTCGTTAACGCCAACATCCATATTATTTGGGGGAGGGGCAACCCCACCTACTCAACCCCACCCACTCAACCCCCCCATACAGGAACAGGGGCTGAGTGTTTCCTGCATCTGTCCCCTCCAGACAGACTGCTCCCTAGTGCCAGCCTCCTCACTGCCAGTCCCGGCTGTGGGCCTTGGGGGCGTGAACACTCCAGGCATGGGGGGCAGGGGGGAGCCCCTAGAAGGAGGGGAGGAGAGGCCCACAGAGCCCCTGGTGTGAGGGATGTTAGAGGACCCTGGGATGGCAGAACGGGGGGCATGAGGGGTACTCCCTCCCAGAGCCTCTGGTATGGGAGGCAGACAGAATCCCTGGCAGGGGCTCAGAGGGGGGTGGGGGCCCCCAGGGAGGATGGAGGGATGCAGGGAGTCCCTGGCGGGTGCCATGCACTTGGCTGGCACCAGCTAGGAAACATGTGACCCTCTAGCAATGAATAATAATGAAGCCAACTAAGCCCCGCCCCCTTGGAGCCCCCTGCCAGTCCCCCCTCTCACCCCCCCACAGCCAGTTGGAGCTGTGCAGACAGTGGCCATCCCATTGACACACCACCCCTGGCCCCAGTGACTCCCAGGCAGGGCAGGGGAAGGAGGGACTTGTCCCCTCTGCACCCGCTGGCATCTGGGTTCTGGGCCCCGGCGCTGCTCTAGTTTGTGCTTTCTGTAGGGCCCCTGTGGGACGTGGCCCCTGGCCAGAATAGCCAGAGCTCCCTGCTCCCAGCCTCATCTCCAGCCGCACCCCAGTGCACCCGAACCCCAGGAGCTGCTGGGGGGCCAGCCAGGGGCCAGCACCACTGAGAAGAGGGGCCAGCGGATCCCGCACTGGGGCCCTGCCAGTGTTGGAAAGGGTTGGGTTAGGGAGTGGGAGCCGCCCCTTGCCCTAACCTGAGCCCCAAGTGGCTGGTGCCACCTGCCCCCCACCCCGCCTCCTGCTCGGGCAGGCCCAGTGGGCAGGTGCCCTGGACAGATGCTGTCAAATTCCTCCCCCAGGCCACACTGTGACAGGATCCCTATGAGAGCGGGACGTGTCCTCCCAGACTCTGAGCTCCCACCCCACCCTGCCAGGGGTCAGGGCACCCCCTGGCTGCAGGAAACCCCACCCAGGCACCAGTGCCAGCACCCTCAGCGAGACTCCACGTGCTGCTGAGTCCCGGGGGGGGGCAGGGGAGGGTTTCAGGGACATAGCTGGGCAGAGTTGCCAGCAGCGGGGATTGGGTGGGGTCATGGCCAGACATGGCTGCCTGCAGGGAGGGTCGTGGGGGGGGGCCCGTGCGGGGAGATCTGGAGGGGGTGTCCCATGGGTCTGGGCACCCACTGTGCTCCATGTGCCTCCTCCACACAAGGGCAGAGAGCCTGGGGAGGCCTGGGGGGCACTGTTTCTGAGCGAGCCAGTTCTGGGGATCCCCAGCCCAGCCCCACCAGTCAGAGGCCCTTAGAGATGAAGTGAAGGGTACCCAAGGACAAGTGACCCCAGTCTGGGGGGTCGGGGTGGGGTGGGGATAGAAGGTGCTGTTGCCTTGCCCCATCCCCCACCAGCAGATCCCATGGGGTCCTCTGGCTATGGCAATGGGGACCAGTGGTCGGGGCCTTCATTCCTTAACACGGCTCTGCTGGGGTGATCCCCCTGGACCCCCTCCACAACCACAGCCACTGCCCCCCTGCTGGGACACACTGGCCTGGGCTCAGTTCCTGTCTGCCCAGCCCCCCAGCCGGTGCTACCACTGGAGTGTCCCCCAAACCCCCTAGCCTGCCTGCCCCACAGCCCCCTCAGCCTGCCTACCCCCCAGCCCCTCAGCCAGCCTGTCCCCACCATCCCATCTAGCCAGCCTGTCCCCCAAGCCCACCTTCCCCCCAGCCAGCCTGACCCCCCACCCCCCCAGCCTGCCTGTCCCCCCAAGCAGTCTGTTCCCCCCATCCCACCTGTCTCCCCAGCCCCTCAGCCTGTCTGTCCCCCCCCTTCCTGCCTAGCCAGCCTGTCCCCCCAGCCCCTCAACCTCCCTGTCCCCCCCATTTCACCTAGCCAGCTGTCCCCACCAGCCCTTCAGCCATCCTTTCCCTCCAGCCCATCTAGCCAGCCCAGCCCCCCAGCTCTTCAGCCCCACCTGTCCCCCTCATCCAGCCTGGCCCCCCAGCCCGACTGCCTGCTCCCCAACCTCCCAGCCCCCCCTCCCCCCCTCCCCGCCCGCCCCCCCACCCAGCCTGCCCCGCCCCCCGGGCCCCCCCCGCCCGCCCCCCCCCCCCCCCCCC